>NC_142747.1:8827086-8914586 GCF_051943395.1 Hippocampus bargibanti | reverse complement strand
CCTGTTTTTACAGATTAGCAGATGCAAAACTATCCAGCCGACACCCCGCCGCATGCCTCTGCCACATGTGAACAGATGCGGCAATTAGTGGTTCGTTTTCGACACCACAGCAGGGCAATCAAATAATCATTTCATGTTAATCACTTTGTTAACTCATTCACTGCCAGACAATGTGCAAAAATGTGTCCACTCCAGTGGCAGGATTGTTGTCATTTTTAGTTGAATTGCAGGACCCACAGAACATTGAGTTTTAGAACTACATACACATTCAAGGCTGTTAAAAAAACCTTAGACTCTCTTCTTTTATCAGAGTTAATTCCAGAGTTCTATGGGTCTGGAGTTATCTGAGCTTGAAATGAGGGCAACTGTACGAAATACAAAACAATACATGCAGATTGATTTATATAGCGCTATAACAACAGCTGAAGCTGTAACAAAGCGCTAACATGGACAAAAAGCAAATGATGCCCCCCCATGGGAGGCAAAAACATTGCCAGAGGTCTGTCCAGCACTTTATCGACACTCCCCGCAAGAAAACCCAAAATTTGGAAATGCCGGTCCACGTCATGCTTTTCAATTCCTGAATAAATTCAGGAATGGCAGTGAATGAGTTCATATTGTGAAATCACAGGAACACTGATGTGCTGATGCCACAGAGTGATCCTTTGTGAAATTTGCATGCTTTCCCTTGTGGCAAATTCCAATTATGGACATGAAATCATGAAAACATGAAATGTGAAGTAAAATTACAAATGCTCACGAAATTATTTGGCTGTGCTACAAATTGCTGGCATGAAATGAGTTAAATTTTGATGTCAAGTTAAAGCACAGGGCAGCTCAGTGCTCTCGGGGGCCTCGTAATCCCGGTCAGCTGCCTGCTAAGAAACAGTGGTTCTCACAGGTCAACATCATGTGAGCTCATGTGAGCTAGCCTCTGTCTACTACACACCTCCAGGCTGTGAAGCCCGAGCTGCAGCGGGAACTCGGCAAACGCCGCATTATGCCAACATATTGGTTATAGAAACAATAACACAATATGCTACTGTGTTGCATGATCAAACAATATCTGTACTGTATGAATGATCTGAAGTAAAACAACGCAGCTGTCCTCTCAGTGCATCACATGGTGCCTGCACGCAGATTTGCATCAGAGCATCAAGTGCTTAATGTGAAGCCAGAACGGCATGTAACATACAGAAAACATATGCCACAGGCATAAAAACTAAGAGTCGCTAACGTTATAGCATGTAGAATAGAAGTATGGACTGAGTTTTTACATGTTACTACAAGTATGGAAGTCAGTTTTAATATCAATTCGTCTGTAAAATAAATTAAAATAACCGAGACAAACACCACTGACAACTCAGTAAAACATGTCAGCGATGACTAAAAAGACCATTTTATGCCTGTGGCTGATGGGGTCTGCTGATTTTTTTTATTTTTTATTCTTTGGGCTTGTTTTTGTTTTGGCAACTTAATACTCAAGTGTATCACTTGACTTGATTCATCATCGTTGTAACTTCTCCTTTTCTGGAAATGGATGTCCTCGAACTCCAACAGTCCTGCAGTTAGCATGGCACCGTGCCACCTGTTACTTTTGTAATTTGAGTTAATGGGTCTAACCTAAACCCATTTCCGTTAAAATTATCCATAACAACACAAGTCTCTTCTTTTCCTTTCGGCTTTTCCTTCAAGGGGTCGCCACAGCGAATCAGTAACCTCCATCTTCAGAGGTATGATACGCATGCTTGTTTTGGCCCAGCTTTTACGTCGGATGCCCTTCCTGACACAACCCTCTGTATTTATCCGGGCTTGGGACCGGCACAAGGAGACACAAGTATGAAATGTAAACAGTAGGGGCTTAACGACAAATACTGTACAGTATTTGAATCAGACCGTTTTATTTAAAAGAGGCCAGTGCATCGAATCGAACTACTGTATCTCAAATCCTTCAATTTAATAATACATTTAAGTACATATTGAATTGTCCATTTGGGAAGAAATATCTCTGAAGGAGATGCCACATAAACAGTAACCTACCGCTAAATTCATTCATATGGTAAAATGACGACAAGGATCTCACTGTGTCATACCTTTTTGAACTGTGCCATAACTGCTTAATCCCACCAAATCGAACCCAATTTTTCCACTTTAAAACAAAACACCATTGAATCCCACTCCAACCCATTTATCGCACAACATATCAAATTGGCTTTTATTGGAGATATGCACAGCCCAAATATGGAGTTGACCCACGAGATGCTGAAATTCCATCAGTAAATCTGTCACTAAAATCACTTTATAGTTGAACACATTTATTGCGCTTTTTTTGGGGTGGTTATCCCCATCATAAACTTCTTGATTTATATTCATTTTCAGAGACACTGCAAATCCAACTTCCTTATTTTCTCAGAGCAGGTGTGTGAAGTACGTCATTGGAAAGACGTCTTCCTTCCTCGTCATGAAAAAAACAGGTTGCACCAAAGTAAAAAAACAAGCTTGAGAGCAAATAGCTATGCCCTGTGGTGTACAGTATGTGGTAATGCCGACCGTTTTGGATTTTGGTTTTCAGAATTTAATTTTGATTGCAGATTCTGCACCAATTAATTCTGTTTTAAATAATAATGAGTCATGAGTGGTGATTTCTTGTTGGCAAAGAACGTGTAGAATCCTTTGGGCATTGTGACTAATTTTAATGATGAGGTAGCAGCAAGTTTTGCTTTTATCGACTTATTTCTCACACTCTGCCCAAAACAAATCGCAAGAGCTATTGATCAACATGACGAGCTGGTTGAACATCCAGGTCATACCAAAGAGCAGCATGGGCTTTAAAACCTTTTGCGACACAAATCCTGGAAGATTTATGACAAAAAAATGACAGCAGTTTTGGAAATTCCTACGTAAAAACTCAATGACTGGCAGGCAGTGACATTATGTGAATTGTTCAATCATAAAGTTGTTCCCTGCAGTGGTAAGGGGTGAACGGATCTTTTAGGTATCTGTACTTGTATTTTTTTTTTACTTTTACTGGATGGTTGTGAAACTTGTGAGACTGTATGTATTGTTTATAATCGACAGTAAAACAAATTATTAAAGTTTCCTTTTTATGCAGGTGCAGGGTTTGTACTTTTTTAAAACAAATATATCCATCTACAAACTGTTTACTGGTCGCAGAGAAAAGCTATGTAATGCAGAATTATTGGGTATTTATTTTAAAAGATCAAAAACAAGAACATCTTAAGCGGCACTACCTGTTGTCCGGGCGTCCCAATCATCATTTCCAAGTAGTAACCTCTGCCGGAATCCCCTTGCAGGTTGCCCACCATGTCCATAAAGTTCACTTGACCGCTGGGATCGGAAGCTAGAGAGATACCTTTGCCATCCGTAGCGAGCGCGACTAGGCGTGTGACAGACAAACGCATCGCCGAAGATATGTTATATTTCCCTGGATATATTTTCAGAGGTATGGACACATAACTCTTGGTCACACCGATGAGACAAACGCTGCAAACAAATGCCAATATAGAATTGTAGGCGTAGTATGCCATCGGTCGTACTGCTGTTTTCCGAATGCAGAAGCAAAATCGGGGTGGGAGAGATTCCAGGTACAAAAGTTTTAAAGTTCGCCTCCTAGTTTGTAGTTTCTCCCATTACGGAAACGCAATCATTACCGATTTCTGTACGCCAAAACGAAGCACTTCACGTCGTCATAAAGAAGATGCAGCCGATTCGACGTTTAAAACTGTCGGGTAAGTAAGTGAAAGGGAATTTTATTGATGGTTCGCCCTCTTTTTCAAGGAACAGGGTTGGGTAATGATGTCTGTCGGACTGCTTCCGGTTAACCCCTTCAAAATAAAACAAACGCTAACGTGTTGCACAGGTCACCTTGAAAATAAATCGACTTCTTGAGGCCGGGGCCAGAAGTACGATGCACGCCTCTGAAATATCAAGCCGAAATCAATTTTAATCATGGCATATGTTATTGTTAATAGTGAATGAGTGGTAGTGGGTGGTTTATCAGTTCTGTGAAAATACTTCTTTTCATTTTGGCTTTTCCCTTCAAGGGGTCGCCACAGCGACTCAGTGTCCTCCATCTTCAGAGGTTTGATTCGCATGTTTATTTTGGCCAAGCTTTTACTTCGGATGCCCTTCCTGACACAACCCTCTGTATTTATCTGGGCTTCGGACCGGCACAAGAAGACACAGGCTTATGTCCGCTTGTGGCTACAGAACAAGCAACTCTATGAACTTAATAAATATGAAGATGCTCAGTAAAAGGCTCCCCAACACAAAATGGTCATCGGCACAGCAATATTCAAAAAAGCAAAACTATACTCACCATTTGGCTCTGGTTTTACTGTGAAATTGGCATCTCTTTCCCTACATTACACCACAAACGTCACAATTCCGAAGAATTTTATTTCCTACAAAACCTATTCATGTGTTGAACATCAAGATACCTGCAGAATTTCTGTGAAAAGACTGATCATATCCAGCAGCTCATGTACGGTGGGGCCTCGGTTTACGAACACCTTGCCTTACGAACTTTTCGGTTTATGAACGTTAAATTTATGAACATTAAACCTTGGATTAAGCACTACTCTTCACGATACACACCCCCCACCACGGCTGACGGAGTAATCTTCGGCGGAAGAACACCAAAGCACACGACCGAACAGCGCCCCAGCCGGCCTACCTTTCCAGACTCCGTTTCTATGAGTGCACACGTCGATCGTCTTCAACGATACTTTTGCTGTTATGGGACCGAAAAAGACCCCACCACAGGCTCGCGTTGAGCCGAAGAAGACGCAAAACAAAATTACAGTCGACGAGAAGAAGGAGATCATTGAGAAACACGAACGAGGTGTGTGTTTGTGGTGTCACAGGTGCGCACCGCGGCTTTCACGTCAATCTCAGCCTGACATGTTTCCCACGCTGTGTGTCACTTCCCTGAGAGTAACTTTCTCCTACCATTCTACAAATAAAGAGCCGGTACCGATATGCTAAGTCCACCATTGCTACCATCCTTCGCAACAAAGCTTGACACAAAGGCGTTATTTACTCGATGCTTTCACGTGACTAATGACACAGAAGTTGTCACGTGTGAGTTGACAGCTGGGGCAGGGCCGCCGCTCTGACCTCCGCCAGCTGCTGTCAATCCCCTAATCCCAGATACTGGGACATTTCAACGAGTCGCTGTCACCTCACCAGTGACATGATTACGATGCCTCGCGCCTCGCCAGTGTCTTGGACTTGCCAGCACAAGAGTTTGCCTCGCCCGAGGTGATTGTTAGCCACGATCGCGTGAGTTTGTTGTTGTCTGGGATCGCGAGTTTTTGCACCCCCGTGTGCCATCTGTGTACTTCCGGGTAGAGTGAACGCTGGCGCGTGTAGCTGCCGCTGCTCAGCCGCAGAAAAATCATCATGTCACTGTTAAGTGTCCTTGAGAGTTTGGAAAGGCGCTTATAAATGTATTATTATTATTTATTTTGTCTAGCTTGATAGGCTGAAAGGATCGCCCCCGCCCGCCTTCTTTTGTCGCTTCATTCCGGGTCCGTGGAATCATCGGACTCGCGCCTTTTGTTGTAATAAAATCTCTGCCAGCACCTACGGGACTCGAAGTGGATGCAGATGACATCGAGGAGCTTGTTGTTGACCATAATGAGGTCTTCAACACAGAGGATTTGATTTGCCTTCAAGAGGACAAGCAGAAGCAAGCCATTCAGGAGTTGTTATCAGAGGGCGAGGAGGAGGAGATGGCTGCTAAGTGGAATGTGGTGCAGGCTTTTATTGTCTTTCTTCAGTTTTAAAAGTCTCTCTATTTCTTTCAATTTAGATATGTAATCCTCAATTCTGAAAATAAGGCCAAGCAACACGAAAAAAATGACTGGATGGTTGCACTTAACTTGCTAACTGTTTACTGTAGCTTACTCTTACTAATTCTATTATTCTGCAGCCGAGGAGGCGCAAGAAGAATCTGTAATCACCAGCGCCCCCTGTCATGAAGCAGGAGAACTGTGTGCCTCACCTATGCACACAGTTTTGATAAAAATAAAATAAAATAAAATAAACACTGTGGTAGAGTGTTTATAATGTAATGCGACTCTACATTATATACACCAGCTGAACTGTAGAAATTTAGTTCATATACCAAAAGTGTTTGAACACTTTAATAGCGATATGCAGAGGGACAGCAACGCGGTCTCACTGCAGAGCAAGCCAGCACAGTGAGCATAGTCAGTCATTGCGCACTACATGGTGAAGCTCAGCCGGCTGCTGCCTCACCGCTCGTCTCTACATAGTATTTGAAAGGTAAATGTCAAAATTCATATTGTCTAACTCGACTACCGGGCCGCCTTAAAGGAGTATCCCAAGTCCTAAATTATGTCCAAGGCCAGATCTCCTAGATGAAGAAGACAGTTTAACTTGCTGTGTCTGTTGACCTGATTGGCCCCAGGTTGTCTGTGCTTCAATTGTGTATTCGAGTCACACATGTTGACTAAGCATATAACAGCATGACACTTTTAAATATGATAACTTCTTATTCGCTATCATTGACTAAAAATAATTTAATCAACCACAATGAAAAATCCTAGTGAGTTTTACTTATTTATGCATTTAAAGTTGTTTTGGGTGCACATCCAATTCAAATTGTATGTCTTTTTCTGGAGTCAAAGTTGTGTAATCCTTTTTATGCAAACTCAACCTGATTTCCTGTTTGCCTTGAGTCAGACACTCAGCCAAACCACGTCATTGAACTCACGCCAGATCTCTGGCTGCTTGGAATTAACATGCCTCCAGAAAACACAATTTGCACAAGGATAGTCTTAAACCAGTTATACTTTTTAAGACCTTTGAAAAAAAGAAATTACAAATACCTGGCTATTTGAAAAACATTTTCACAAATTGTAATATCATCAGTAACGGCTAAAAGATTCCTTGAACTGTCATGTAGGAGAGTGAGAGGAAGTCCAAAGAGGAGGTTTATGGATTAGTGAAGGAAGGTAGCTGGTGTGAGAGAAGAGGATGCACAAAACATGGTTAGATGGTGGCAACTTATTACGTAGTGACCCCTGGCAGGAAAAGGCCAAACGAAAAGAAGAAGAATGGTTAAAACATTCCCCATTGAATTTAATTTTGAAAACAATATTGAATATTGGACACATGATCAGGTTCTGTTATTTTCTAGAAGGCGGCAGAGGCATTTCCGGTTGTTGTGCTGGTTGCCTGTCTGTCATCAAAACCATTGGGACTATTTAAGAACCTCATGGAGCCATGGCGAACTGCCAGATAATTTCACCTTGTTGCTCAAATCATTGTTCATGTGCATTTCGTCGAAACATTCGTATTACTCCCATGCCATAAAAACAAAAAAAAAAAACCTGCACTCACACATTGTAAATAGCACAGCCACCTTATGTCAAGTCAATACATTTACATATATCATATATGCTTTATATACGTTTATATATTTTTATACTTCACACTATGTACAGTTCTTTTTATGAAACCTTTTTGTGCAGTTGTGCATTTCAGTCTCCTGACATTTTCTTTTGTGCATAGAATACTTTGTTTTATCTTTTGACCCCCTCGCCCAACCCTTTCAATTTTTCTACTGTAGTTGCAAATTTTCCCATCTGATTCTGATTGGCCCTTCCCTTGATTTACATTTTCATCAGATAAGATTCTGAACCCGTCCCTTCTCAGTTATTTCCTCTCATCATACTTACTGGAACCAGGTAAGCCGCTAATCCTTGATTGTGGGGGTGGGTGAATACTGTCATATTGTGTGTGTGTGTGAATATAAACAGTGATTCTCATCACCATCCATTTTTGAGCATGCAATATCTTTGTGAGTCTCTATCCAGCATTTCACAAACCTTGACAAAAACCCTAAAATTTGCTACATGCCCAAACACTCACACAGCTCAGCGAGATCAAGGCAAAACTGCACCGCATACATACAAATGAATTTCAAGCCTTGTATTAGTATTCAGTTTGTAAGCAGTGTGTCTTTGTACACTCACTTTAATTGGTTTCTTTGCTTGTAAATTCAGATGAATAAAGATGTTTATCTTTATTTTTGATAACAATTTCTGTTATTCATCTTCACTCAGATCTTTAGACACGGTGGTAATGCAAATCTTTATCATTCCAAGATTTGTTTTTGTCTCATGCGAAAAAATGCTTGTTAAGGAGGCTCGAAGTGGTTAAGCAAGATCAATGTCACAGGCCTTACATAATGAAAAGTATTTTCATATTTATATGGGATTTCTTTGTTCATGGAAGTTGCAATACTAGCATATCTCATACTACCAGAGATAAATTCCTTGTATGGTTTCCATACTTGGCCAATAAAGATGATTCTGATTTTTTTCCTATACCGTCTATTCCTCACAGAGACATCCTTTGTTGTCTAGTAAAATTCCTCAGAAGTTCCCGTTCGACTTGTCACATGTTTACCATTATCTTTCTTGCTCCGTGAAGTCAAAAACCATGTTCGTAATCTCAATTATACAAGGAAAGTGTGTGACGTTTTTACTGTGTGGTGCTTGTCTTGCATTGATCGGGTCTTGTGAATGAAAGAATGTAAGCACACTTCCTGCTTATTTCTTGGGATTTTGTTGTTTACATGGTTTCAGTGAAAACATTAAAACTACAGGAAATGCATTGCTTCCTTGTGTTACTGAACATAGAACACATGATCTGACATTTTATCATGGGCGGATGTGCGCCTTTTTCGACTGCATTGGGCTCTGCCCTTCGCACTCTCCAACACAATAAAAATAATACATTTCATTTATAAACGCTTTTCAAAACTCTATAGGACACTTTACAGTCACAGGATAATTTTTCTGCAGGTGAGCCCCGGCAGCCAGACAAGCCAGCGTTCACTCAACCTGGAAGTAACAAACATAGGTCAATTTATAGATCTATCCATCGATCTATCTGTCTGTCGGTCAGTCGGTCTCTTTATTTGTGCTTCCATCTTTTATTTATGTTTGTATTTATTTATTTATTTATTTATTTATTTATTTATTTATTTATTTATCGCTTTATTTATACTCCTATTTATTTATTTATTTATTTATTTATTTATTTATTTATTTATTTATTTATATGGGTGGTTGTGGTTCACAAGGAAGCCCCGGAGGTCTTAGGTTAAATTTTTGTGTCTGTCACATGAGGAACACCATTTTTCACCTCGAGGCAGACGCAGAAATTGGGGGGGGGGAGTCTTTATAGGCAAAATTATACAGCGACATCTGAGAGCTATCCAGTCTTTTTTTTATGACATAGTCTTTACAATACTATATGCTATAATATCTAATTTTCTATTCAATACAAAATTGTTCAAAATGTAATCAGGGATTACGTTGAACTCAGAAGAAGTCGATGTGATTAGCCCGGCGAGAGTGAATGAGGATTTGCTTTGACAAATGTGCTTGCAATTCAATGGGTGACCACAACAAGGCACCATACACCACTTTAAAGCATCAAGTGTTGCGATGAGCAAATTAGCCAGGCTAGGAGAAGCAGCGGCCCCCCATGTGGCAGTGCAAATCTTCTTGCCTCTGACATTGGTGCTTAATCCTGATCTCTGATCATGAATGATGAGGGAGGAGGAGAGTGGGCTATATTTTCTCACGTGCGCGCCGTCTTCCTTGGCCCTAAATAACACAACTAGTAATTCATCTTGTTTTGCACTCAAGCAATAATCAAATGAATAATTCTAGAATACTTATTTCTTAACTCAATGTCCCGCAATAATATAAGTAAATTGTTCGGCACGTTGACCGAAAATTGGCTGTCGACCAGTCAGGTGTGGTCTGCCCCGCACAAGTCAACTGGCAAAGGCCTCAGATCATCTTGAGTGAATACCAGCGCTACAGAGAATACAAGGATGGTGAGGCACATTGATGTAGTTTGTTAATTGAATATACATTTTGGAGGGAGAGATCCCTTTGGGATAAATGATGCTCTCCGTTGTTACGCTCAATAATTTCCTTACTTTGTCCAAGTGTCTCTACATGCATGATCAATTCTGTAAAAGCAAGCTGTCACGGCATATGTTGGCTGAACAAAGGGTCGTTGAATTAATTTTCCAAATAAATGGCCCGGAAAGATGCTATCAGTGTGAGGCCCAATTAGCCTTAGTGGCGAAGGAAGCAAATGTGGACTTTCTCCTGCCTCAAATAAAATACAAATAGTTGGTCGAAAAAATCTCACATCTTAAACCTGCAAGCAACCTAAGTGAACTGGACAAGAAACTTAGAAGGCCCCATTGTAGGTGAATTAAAAAATTACGATGTTTTTAATATTTATTATTATTATTATTATTATTATTATTATTATTATTATTATTTATTTTATTTGTTTTATTATACATTGTAGCCGTTGAGGAAAGAGCACACACGACTGAATGTGGAGACGTGTGTATTCCAACGGCTAACAAGTGGATCTAACTAACACAGAAAATGCAGTGAAATATATGTAATATAAACCCGCCCCGGGGCGGCCCGGTAGTCGAGTGGTTAGCACACCGGCTCACAGTGCAGAGGTCGCCGGTTCACGTCCCGGTCTGGCCTCCCTGTGTGTAGAGTTTGCATGTTCGGGTCCTCCGGTTTCCTCCCACACTCCAAAAATATGCATGATTGACCACTCCAAATTGTCCCTAGGTGTGTGTGAGAGTGACTGTTGTACGTCTTTGCGTGCCCTGCCATTGGCTGGCAACCAATTCAGGGTGTCCCCCGCCTCGTGCCCGAAGACAGCTGAGATAGGCTCCAGCACCCTCCACGACCCTAATGAGGAATAAGTGGTACGGAAGATGGATGGATGGATGGATACCCGTGCACCTGCTGGATGAGATGCCTGGTCCTAGTGCCTGCCACACAGCCCCCCCCCCCCCCCCCCCCCCCCCAAGAACACCCAAAACGAAGGTCAAGCAAAATTTTGCAGGGGGCTTGACCAGCCTGCCACAACGACTGCGCAGTCCGTCGTTCGGTGGTGAAGGTGAACTCATTCGGGCAGGTGTCCGGGTGAGACCTGAGTGGGGGAACGACACTCAACCCTGGCATGCCGCGATGAGGCTGGAAGTTTCGGAGGGCGTCCGCGACGTGGGACCTGAGCCGGCGAAATGTCCTCGCCTGCAACTAAATGAGCCGGTTTGAGTCTGTCTTTTCAAATTCCCTCCCTTCGCCCACCCATATCGTCCACAAAACTCTTTTCACCGTGTTCGAGCACTCTAAACGGGCCATCGTACGGCGGCCGGAGGGGAGATCGGTGGGCATCGTGATGCAAAAAGATAAACCGGGCTGACCTAAGAGCAGACGGAACGAATATTTTGGGGACGCAGTGGTGAAATGGTGCTTGAGTTAGGGGCTCTCCTGACAAAAGGGGGAAAGAAAGTGTACCTGAAGCTTCAGGCCGAAATTCACCAGGAACGCGGAGTGGCTGATCGAACACTAACTCTGCCGGAGCAGCGTTAAGGTCTTCTTTTGGGGCCGAACGTAACCCTAGCAGGACCCACGGAAGCCGGTCGACCCAGTTACCGTCCGATAGTGCGGCCCGTAGCGCGGCTTTAAGTGACCGGTGGAAACGTTCGCACATCCCGTTAGCCTGCGGGTGGTAGGCCATAGTGCAGTGTACCTGCACACCTAAGGACTGCGCCATGGCTGACCAGAGCTCGGACACAAACTGTGGGCCTCTGTCCGTAGTGATATCGGATGGCGTGCCGAAACGTGCGACCCAGGACGATAGAAATGCGCGGGCTATGTCTGCCGAGGTCGTGGAGGACAAGGGGGACTGCTTCCGGCCACCTAGTGGTCCGATCGACCATAGTGAGAAGATGTGTGCAACCCTGCGAAGGAGGGAGGGCCCGACCAGATCCACATGGACATGGTCAAATGTCCTGGCCGGAATCGGAAAAGTTTCCAGATTTGCCAGGGTGTGCCTGTGGACTTTGGCGCGCTGACATGCCACACATGCAGCTGCCCACTTTCTGACGTCCTTTCGTAACCCAGGTCAGACAAACTTGGCTCCAAGTAGTTTGACTGTAGCCCAGACGCCAGGGTGTGAGACGGAATGAATAGAATAAAAAATTCGCCGACACCACTCCTACGGAACCACAGGAAGAGTGCGACCCGTAGACACATCACAGAGGAGAGCGGGACCCCCTTCACACAGTGCCACCTCCTCAAGCTTCAGGGCCGTGCCTGCTGCCTTGAGTTCGTGGATGTCCGGATCCTCAGATTGAGCAGTAGCCATCTCTGAAAAATTAATCCCGAGCTGGACTGGACACACGATTGCGCGTGACAAGCTATCGGCCACAGGGTTACACTTGCCGGCCACGTGCCGAATGTCTGTCGTAAATTCTGAAATGGCTGCTAAATATCGTTGCTGTTGGGCCGACCACGGTTCAGTCACCTTCGACCTGGCGAATGTGAGTGGTTTGTGATCCACATATGCGGTGAACCGGCGCCCCTCGAGGAGGAAACAAAAAGGGTGCGTTGCAAAATAGAGTGCTAACAACTGTCTGTCGAAAACACTATACTTGCGTTGGTTATCTTGCAGCTTCCGACTGAAAAATGCAAGGGACTGCCATTCGTTTTCCACAAGATGCTCGACCACAGCCCCTACGGCAACATCAGACGCATCGGTAGTCAAGGCCACCTGTGCGGTTGAGATCGGGTGGACCAGAAGAGTTGCAGGGGCAGAAGTGGACCAGAAGAGGTTGCTCGTTGCGGGGGCCACTCGATGGGGTCATTAACCTTCTTTTTTCTCCAGGCACCGTAGAGGGGTTGTAGGAGGTCGGCTGCGTGAGGGAGGAACCGGTTGTAAAAATTAACCATGCCCAAAAACTCCTGCAGAGCCTTAACTGTGGCCGGGCGGGGGAAATCCACCACTGCCTGTACTTTGGCAGGTAAGGGAATGGCACCCTGTGGAGAATTGCGGTGCCCCAAGAAATCGATCTCGGACAGCCCAAAATGGCACGTCACAGGTTAACGATAAGGCCGTGCGAATCAAGACGCTTGACAACCTTCATTAAGTGAGAAGGGTGTTCCTCCGGTGAAGGGCTGGCCACAAGGATCATCGAGATAGACAAATACAAAATCGAGGTCTCGCAAGACTGAGTCCATCAGTCTTTGCAAGGTCTGTGCTGCCCCCATCCATCCATCTTCTGCCGCTTATCCGGGGTCGGGTCGCGGGGGCGGCAGCTTCAGCCCAGACTTCCCTCTCTCCAGCCACTTCTTCCAGCTCGTCCTGGCGGATCCCGAGGCGTTCCCATGCCAGCTGGGAGACATAGTCTCTCCAGCGTGTTCTGGGTCGTCCCCGGGGTCTCCTGCCAGTGGTGCATGCCCGGAACACCTCACGAGGGAGACATCCCGGGGGCATCCTAATCAGATGCCCGAGCAACCTCATCTGGCTCCTCTCGATGTGGAGGAGAAGCGGCTCGACTTTGAGCCCCTCCCGGATGACCGAGCTTCTCACCTTATCTCTAAGGGAGAGCCCGGACACCCGACGGAGAAAGCTCATTTCGGCCGCTTGCATCCGGGATCTCGTTCTTTCGGACACAACCCATAGCTCGTGACCATAGATGAGGGTTGGGACCAGTGACGTGCGGTGAGGTTCATGGCTGGTGAGGCACTGACGTCATCATAGTCAGATTTACAAACATATGAACTCTACAGAGTAGTTTATTCACCATTTGATTGGCAACAGTTAATGTATTTTGTTTACAATTCCATGTCAGCATTCTTGATATATACAAACGGTAGCATAGAAAAAAATAATTAAAAAACGTTTTTATCATGTTACCTTTACTTGTAAATGAAGTCCATGCGCCGCTCCTTCTGAAGAAAGGCATGGATAACTTCTTTGTAGAAGCCTTCCTTATCTTTCTTCAGTTTTAAAAGTCTCTCTGTCTCAACGGAGATCACTGCCAGTGAAGAAAGTCGTCCTTGATCAGTCCTGTTCCGACTGTATGTTTTCAGTGCTGAGAATGACAATCTCGTATACTTCTACAGCAACAAATGGGGCTGCACCGATCTCCTTTTTAATGTCATTTCTAATGACATCACCAACTGCTTCAATTAAATCGTTCTGTATTCTGTTTCACAGGCTAGAAAATATCGTGGATGTCCCAAAATAACTCGCTAGCCTGTCATCTTTCTCAGCGAAAGCATGTAATAGTTCAACATAGTTGCCACGATGAGCAGAGCCTTTACTTACATCATTTCCACGAAATGCCAGCTGTTGTTTGGCAAGGAAGCAGGTGGCATTGATGAGATCTTTTAAAATCTCCCGCTTCTCCTTTACCTTAGCATTGTGGATGCTGATGATGAGTCTTCGCTCATTTTTGATGAGGCTTCGTTGTAAAATTTTCAGGTCGCAAGATCCCATTTGAGTCCAGACATTGTCACAAATTGAGAACAGAAGGCAGGAAAAGCAGAAAAGGCGCTTTCTTGCTGGACATCCACACAGCCAGCCTTTTCGTGTGTACCAGTCCGCCTGAAAAGAGCGATTATTGTGTCCCGTTGTCTGAAGCAAACCTTTTAGCTCCGGTGTTGGTCTTCCTTTAATTATTACCTCCTGCTTCGATTGAAAGTCCAGTTTAGAAAATTCTTTCAATTTAGATATGTAATCCTCCATTCTGAAAGTGAGGCCAAGCAACACGAAAAAATGACTGCAGGGTTGCACTTTACTTGCTAACTGTTTACTGTAGCTTTCTGTCTCTAATTCTATTATTCTGCAGTCGCGGAGTCGGAAGTATCTCTGGAATCACAAGCGCCCCCTGCCTGTCATGAGGCGGGAGAACTGTTTGCCTCACCTACGCACAGCGTTTTGATAAAAATAAAACAAAATAAACACTGTAGTACAGTGTTTATCATGTACAGTGACTCTACATTATATACACCAGCTAAACTGTAGAAATTTAGTTCATATACTAAACGTGTTTGAATGCTTTAATAGCGATATGCAGAAGGACAGCAATGCGAGCTCACTGCAGAGCAAGCCAGCACAGTAAGCATAGTGATTGCGCAATCCATGGTGAGGCTCAGCCGGCTGGTGCCTCACTGCTCGTCTCTACTTAGTATCTGAACGGTAAATGTGAAAATTCAGCGATTTTGAAAAAAATCCTAAAACGGTGAAGTTAAATGGACAAGAACTTTAAAGTACAAATCACTAAATACATATAACTGTTTAATTTATTTTTTCATTTGATATTTCCATGACAGCTTTTCATGATGACAGGTGAGGCACTGCCTCCCCTGCCTCCACTGACTGCACGTCACTGGTTGGGACGTAGATCGACCGGTAGATTGAGAGCTTTGCCTTTTGGCTCAGCTCCTTCTTCACCACGACGGATCGGTACAAAGTCCGCATCACGGCAGACGCCGCACCGATCCGCCTGTCGACCTCTCGATCCCTTTCACCCTCACTCGTGAACAAGACACCCAGATACTTAAACTCCTCCACTTGAGGCAAAATCTCCTCCCCGACCCGGAGAGGGCACTCCACCCTTTTCCGACTGAGAACCATTGTCTCAGATTTGGAGGCGCTGATTCTCATCCCAGCCGCTTCACATTCGGCTGCGAAACGCTACAGCGAGAGTTGGAGAGCTCCACTTGAAGGCCCCAACAGTACAACATCATCTGCAAAAAGCAGAGATGCTATACTGAGGCTACCAAAACGGAAACCTTCAACGCTTCGGCTGCGCCTAGAAATTCTGTCCATAAAGGTTATGAACAGAATCGGTGACAAAGGGCAGCCTTGGCGGAGCCCAACCCTCGCTGGAAACGATTCCGACTTACTGCCGGCAATGCGAACCAGACTCTGACATCGGTCATATAGGGACCGAACGGCCCGTATCAGCCGCTCCTGTACCCCATACTCCCGAAGTACCCTCCACAGAACTCCACGAGGGACACGGTCCAACGCTTTCTCCAAGTCCACAAAACACATGTAGAGTGGTTGGGCGAATTCCCATGCGCCCTCGAGGACCCTGCTAAGGGTGTAGAGCTGGTCCACTGTTCCGCGGCTGGGACGAAAACCACACTGTTCCTCCTCAATCTGAGGCTCGACTTTCCGACGGACCCGCCCCTCTAGGACCCCTGAATAGACCTTTCCAGGGAGGCTGAGGAGTGTGATCCCTCTGTAGTTGGAACACACCCTCCGGTCCCCCTTTTTAAAAAGGGGGACCACCACCCCGATCTGCCAATCCAGAGGCACTCTCCCCGATGACCATGCAATGTTGCAGAGGTGTGTCAGCCAGGACAGCCCCACAACATCCAGAGCCTTTAGGAACTCCGGTTGGATCTCATCCACCCCCGGGGCCTTGCCACCGAGGAGCTTTTTAACCACCTCGGTGACTTCAGTCACAAGGATCAGAGGGCCCACCTCGGAGTCCCCAGACACTGCTTCCTCCAAGGAAGGCGTGTTGGTGGAGTTGAGGAGGTCTTCGAAGTACTCTGCCCACCAGTTCACGACGTCTCGAGTCGAAGTCAGCAGCGCCCCACTCTCACTGTACACAGTGTTAGTGGTGCACTGCTTTCCCCTCCCGAGATGCCGGATGGTGGACCAGAATTTCCTCGAAGGGGTCCAGAAGTCGGCTTCCATGGCCTCACCGAACTCTTCCCATGCCCGTGTTTTTGCCTCGGCGACCACCGAGGCTGCATTCCGCTTGGCTAGTCGATACGTGTCAGCTGTCTCAGGAGTCCCACAGGCTATATAAGCCCGGTAGGACTCCTTCTGCAGCTTTACGGCATCCTCTACTACTGGTGTCCACCTGCGAGTACGGGGATTGCCTCCACGACAGGCACCAACCACCTTATGGCCGCAACTCTGATTTGCCGCCTCAGCAAGGGAGGCACGGAACATGGGCCATTCGGACTCAATGTCCCCCACCTCCCCCGGGACATGTGTATAGTTCTGCCGGAGGTGGGAGTTGAAACTCCTTCTGACAGGGGATTCTGCCAGACGTTCCCAACAAACCCTCACAACACGTTTGGGTCTTCCAGGTCGGACTGGCATCTTCCCCCACCAACGGAGCCTACTCACCACCAGGTGGTGATCAGTTGACAGCTCCGCTCCTCTCTTCACTCGAGTGTCCAAAACATGAGGCCGTAAATCCGATGATACAACTATAAAGTCAATCATCGAACTGCGACCAAGGGTGTCCTGGTGCCACGTGCACATATGGATACCCTTATGTTTGAATGAAGTGTTTGTTATAGACAATCCGTGTTGAGCACAGAAGTCTAATAACAAGACACCACTCCTGTTCTGATCGGGGGGGCCATTCCTCCCAATCACGCCCTTCCAGGTCCCACTGCCATTGCCCACATGAGCATTGAAATCGCCCAGCAGAACAAGGGAGTCCCCAGGGGGAGCGCTCTCCAGCACACCCCCTAAGGTCTCCAAAAAGGATGGGTACACTGAACTGCTGTTTGGTGCATATGCACAGACAACAGTCAGAACCCGTCCCCCCACCTGAAGGCGGAGGGAAGTAACCCTTTCGTCTACTGGGGTGAATCCCAATGTACAGGCAGCGAGTCGGGGGGCAATAAGTATGCCGACACCTGCTCTACGCCTCTCACCGTGGGCAACTCCAGAGTGGAAGAGAGTCCAACCCCTCTCGAGAGGGCTGGTACCGGAACCCAGGCTGTGTGTGGAGGCAAGCCCAACTATGTCTAGTCGGAACTTTTCAACCTCGTGAACCAGCTCAGGCTCCTTCCCTGTAAGAGAGGTGACATTCCACGTCCCCAGAGCTAGCTTCTGCAGTCGAGGGTCGGACCGCCAGGGTCCCCGCCTTTGGCTGCTGCCCAGCTCACATTGCACCCGACCCCTCTGGCCCCTCCCATGGGTGGTGAGCCCTTGAGAAGGGGGACCCACGTTTCCTCTTCGGGCTGAGCCCGACCGGGCCCCATGGGTGTGGGCCCGGCCACCAGGCGCTCGCCAACGAGCCCCATCTCCAGGCCTGGCTCCAGAGAGAGGCCCTGGTGACCCGCGTCCGGGCAAGGGAAAACTAAATCCATTTCTCTTTTTCATGTGCTGCCCCCTTCAGGCCAAAAGGCATGCGGAGAAATTCAAAAAGGCCAAATGGGGTTATTACCGCAGTTTTCGGCACATCCTCTGCCCGTACCGGCACCTGGTGATAACCGCGAACTAAATCAACTTTAGAAAAAAATCAAGGCGCCGGCCAAACGTGCGGAAAAAGTCTTGACTGTGCGGAATGGGGTAACGGTCATGTGTGGTTATATTGTTTAGCCCACGAAAATCACAGCACGGCCGCCAATAATTGTCACTTTTGGGCACCATGTGTAATGGTGAGGCCCACGGGCTGTTGGAACGCCTCACAATGCCCAAGCGCTCCATCGTCGTGAACTCCCCTTTCGCCATTGCCAATTTTGCCGCGTGAAGGCGACGAGCGCAGGCAAAAACTGTCGGGCCAACCGTGGGGATGAAATGCTCTACCCCGTGTTCTGTCTCGGAATTGGAAAAGGCGGGAGTAGTTAACGACGGGAAATCGGTCAGCAGACCTTCGTAAATGTTACCTGACGTTAAATAATTTGCGTGTGTTAACACTCCGAGCCCTCCAGCCTCACACGGGAAAGTCGCGAAAGAGATGCCGTCAATCAAACGACGGTTAGCAATGTCCACAAGTAGTCCGTGAGCACATAAAAAATCAGCGCCGATTATCGGAATTGTGCTCGAGGCTACAATAAAGTTGCACTTGAAGTCCCGTCCGTGGAAGCGTACAGTCACCGACCTGGAGCCAAAGTTGGCGACCCACAGCCAAATAGGGCACCCACCTGTCGTCTTGTCCGCGGCGGTGGGCATCAGCAGGCTTACTTGTGCCCCGCTGTCCACAAGAAAATGTCTTCCTGATGAGCAGTTCGTGATGAAAAGCAGCTCGCCCAGTAGCAGCCCACGGCTGCTACTGGGTGCCGGGGCGTTGGAGATTCCCGGAGCCTTGTAGGAGCAGGGGGGTACACAGCGCCGAGCCTTGGCACCGAACCGCTGATGGAAAAAGCAGATGGCTTTCCCGCGCCACTTCTGCGATCCCACTGCGGTCACGACGGTCGGATCGATGCTCGACGCCACTTCACTGAGGGGTTCGGCCGACACGCTTTGCACGGCGAATCGCCGTGTCGCCAGAAGCACTCGATCTGCTTCTTCCGCCAAACCACCGGTGGCTAGGCACGTCGAGTTAGCTAGCACGGCGCGCACTGCGGCCGGTAGCTGACAAAGAAATATGTGGGGGAAAAGGAATCCGCCATCATCCGAATTTAACAGCAACAGCATTTTGTCCATGAGATCCACTGCTGTTCCGTCGCTGAATCCGGGAAGGGAAAGAAGTCTGTCTGCTCTCTCAGAGGCCGATAGCGTGAATCGCCTGAGCAGCAGTTTTTTGAGCACGTCGTACTTCCCGAATCGTGGCGGCGCGAGCAGAAGCTGCATCATGCGATGTGTTGTCGGTTGGTCAAGGGACGCCACAACCATGTAATATTTTGGCTCATCTGTCGTGATGCCTCGTAGGTGGAAAAGCGCTTCCACATGCTGGAACCACGAAGCCGGGTCGCTTTGCCAGAACCCGGGGAACTTCGCGGCATAGGCGACAGCTGTGAGTTGGGGCGTCGGCCGTGGCGACATGGCCGTAGAAGACACATCTTCGTCGGTTGCCATGAACATTTCCAACGTTGGGGTCACCAGTGCAGCCGTTGAGGAAAGAGCACTCACGACTGAATGTGGAGACGTGTTTATTCCAACGACTAACAAGTGGATCTAACTCAAACAGAAAATGCAGTGAAATATATGTAACATAAACCCGCCCCCTCCCATCCACCTGCTGGTAGAGATGCCTGGTCCTCGTGCCCGCCACAACATATATATTATGATTATTATTTTTAATTATTTTTATATAATAAGTGTGTAAAAAAATTTTACAGACATATTTCTAATATAATCCTCCAAATATAATATATAATATCTAAAATACAATGTCTATTATCGATAAACATAATCATTTTGGACAGGTTTATTGTCAGTGTCGTCTTATTTGAGTGTCACAAAAGGCATGTGCCAAGCTTTGGCCCAGAAATTCAATTGCGAATCTCAGATTTGCTGAATGTGCAGTTTGTGGTGATAACTGCAAGCAGAGTCATTAAAACATGGGCTGGGTGAACTAAATTTAATTATATTGATATGCCTTATGGTAACTGACATTTTTATATTCAGTTTAATTAGTTTGAATGAACACGCTTTGCATCCATACATGGCAGCATGATAAGGTACTGGTTAGCACGACCTACTTCACAGCGCAGTGATTCAGTGTTTGATTCGGGTTCCGGCATTCCTTTGCGAAGTTAGCATTTGCCTGTGTGGGTTTTCTCTGGTACTTCAGTTTCTTAAGTCTACATTCCAAAACATACATGGCAGGCTGGTTGACACTCAAAATTATCCTTGAGTGTGAGTGTCAGCGCAAAATGGTCATTTGTCTAAGTGTACTCAGCGACTGGCTGGCTACCAGTTCAGGGTGTCCCCTGCCTACTGCCCAAAGTGGGCTGGGATAGGCTCCAGCGCCAAACCTCCATCCTTTTGTGCGGATAAACGGATCAGCAAATTGATGTTTGTATGAATGCATCAGAATCAGAATCAGAATACCTTTATTCGTCCCGCAATGGGGAAATTTGCAGTCCACAGCAGCAATTGAATCCATATATTCCTATAGTATGTGGTCTCTATGAGAAATGTTTACAAAATGCATTTGAGGGTTCTTGTTTATTCTAAATCTCTCACTTTTTATTGACGCAAAGTGTGTTCTTCTTAACGAGCTGTCTCTCCCACAGCCTGAGCTTACTAACAAGGTGCTTGTACTCAACTGCTGCCGGAAAGTAGTTCAAATGAGGAGAACCCAGAAAGAATATAAGTAGGACAGGCCAAACAACACATGCGCCTGCTCATTTACTGCTCACAATATTATTCCGGACTGGATCTGATTGACCGTATTATTCCTCATTTACCAAATCAGTGACTTATTCAAGAATGACGACTGTGTTGTTATTCTTTCCAAGTAAGCACTGTAACTGCAGCTGAACATTTCTTTATGACTGCTATCCCATAGTTGACCAGCAGATCGCTTTATTTTCTTGACATTACAGATGTCCGAAATAGAAGTTTTTGGTCTTTGTCCTTTTGTCTTTTCCTTGCTAAACAGTACAGCGATAAAGCATGTCGATTCTCGCCGTCTTCTCAGTAAAATGAAACTTAAATAACGAAGAGCGGAAAGTAAATCTGTACCGGACAGTAAATCTGTACTGGAAGTGACAACAACCCAATGTAATGTCAAGAAAATAAAGCACAGCCATCTGCTGGTCAACTATGGGATAGCAGTCATAAACAAATGTATCAGCTGCAGTTACAAGCACAATGGCACCCGTGAATCTCGCGGGTGAGCCTTACCAACATCCACTCATAATAGTGGTGTTGCATTTGCGCTGTGTATCTGTATCCGCTTGTTCATTCATAGGATAAGCATTAGTGACATGAAGATGAGTCATTGAGGCGAACACCATAACAGGACGCCATGGGAGTCAGAATCGCTGCCACCCTGCTGCTTGTTGCCTCAAGGCACTACTCATGCCCTTACCAGCCTGCCTTGTTACTGTAACGCTACAACACACACACACACACACACACACACACACACACACACACACACACACACACACACACACACACACACACACACACACACACACACACACACACACACACACACACACACACACACACACACACACACATTCCATCTGTGTTTGTTCAGACCCACATGATGCTTTGGGTGCCTCGGAGCAGATGTTGCTGTGGTAGTGGCCTGTGAAGCTGTGACTTGTCATTAGAGTTCTCTGCTATAGGTGCTATATTTTTTACAGTCTAAATTAACTCATTCACTGCCATTCCTGAATTTATTCGGGAATTCAAAATATGACGTGGAACGCCATTCTCGAATCAGTTCGGGTTTTGTTTTTTCCTGCTTTGGTGCCAATAAAGTGCTGACCAGACTTCTGGCAATATTTTTTCCTTCCACAAGGGGGCATCATTTCCTTTTTCTTCCATGTTAGCATTTTGTTCCAACTTCGGCTGTTCTTAAAGCGCTATATAAACCAATATGTATATATTGCATTGTATTTTTCAACCTCATATAACGCCAGACCCATATAATTTAGGAATTAATTCTTTTTTCTGATGAAAGAAGAAAGTCTACGTTTTCTAACGCTGTATTGAATGTTAAAGTAGACCTAAAACTCAATATTCTGTGGGTTCTGGAATTCAAGTGAACGTTACACATTTTTGCACATCTGGCAGTAAATGAGTTAATGTATCCATAATCAATTACACATAATTAATAAATGATAATCAAGTGGAAGTAACCTGGCCGCCGAGGCCAATGATATAGCCAACTGTTGGTCACAAAAACAGTCACTTCGTTCAGTCTGCATTTCAAAGCATCTCAGCCTTAATACTGCCATGATAAAAATGGAGATACTATTACGTCCACATGGATTATTTATCATAAGCCGTTGTCGACTATTTGTGCATTCAGACGGCTTTTTAGATATGATGTATGACAATTAACTCATTCACTGCATCCACAAATTCATTCGGGAATTGAAAATATGACGTGGAGCGTCATTCCCGAATTTCTTTGGGTTTTGTTATTTCTTGTGGGGGTACCAATAAAGCGCTGGTTAGACCTCTGGCCGTGTTTTATCCCTTCCACGGGGGGGGGGGGGGGGGGGGGGGGGGGAGCATTTGCCTGTTGTACAGCTATCCCTACTTGCACCTCATATTACTCCAGATTCATATTTGGAATGAACTTTTTTTTTATGAAAGAAGACGCTAAGGTTTCTTACGCTGCATTCAATGTTTATGGCGTCCTAAAACTCAATATTCTGTGGGTCCTGGAATTCGGATGACAATGACAAAAACCTGGAGTGGACACATTTTTTCATGTCTGGCAGTGACTGGGTTAAAAATACTGTCTCTTACAGTTCCTGTTTTGGTGCATATGAATTGTTTGCACATTGTGTATTTAGCAAAATGCTTGAGTGTGGGAGTCTTTGCACTTCCTCCAAAATGGAGAAGAAAAAAAGTGCGCTGCAAGGCAGATAAGACCCACCACAGGGCTGCAACAACAGTGGTCGAGGGTGGGGGCTCATCCCTTGGCTAGATGCTATATAGTGGGGACATAAGAGCTTTGAGGGAGGGAGTGCTGTTAGGGGAAAATCTTGAAGTGAGGTTCAAGACAATGCAATTGGGAGAGGGTTCTTCATACATTTTTATGACCACATAGATAAGGTCAGGATAGTGCAGCTGTTACTAGGCAACGCTGCAACCCAGAGTCAGATTGAGTTGTGAAGCTCAGGGGTCAGACATCTTAACAACAATTCTAATTCAAATCTTCAAATGGTGTCCTTCTCAGAATGCTGAAAAAAGCCATAGTATCGTAGAAAAGACCGTTCTGGAATATGATCGCGTCGATGAAAATGATGTTTTGGATGTTTTATATCTTAAATGATGCAGTCAGTGTGGGTATTGTTTTTGTGTGTGTGTGTGGGGGGTGGGGGGTGGGGTGGGGTGGGTGGGGCCGGGGGATAAGCAGACCGAGAGATTGTAGACCTGTTTGCACCCACAGTATATATCACCAAAAAGCATTCCACCACTCTTCCCGTCTAAACTGTCACCCCTTTTCAGTTATCCATCAGCTCTATAGCCTCCAATCTCCTCCAACAGCCTTGCATTATATATATATATATACAGTAAAGTCTCGTTATATCGATATCGGATATATCGATAGTCCCGGTTATATCGATACTATTTCTATGCACGCACGGAGAAAATTACATGCAAACAGGGTCGGATATATTGATAGTCCCGGTTATATCGATATTTTTTCGGACTCCCTTGAATATCGATATAACGAGACTTATACTATATATATATATATATATATATATATATATATATTTTTTTTATATATATATATATATATATATATATATATATATATATATATATATATTTTTTCTCCTTTGCATGCAATTGCTCTTCTCTCCCTTATTGCTGTCCCCTTCAGCATACGAGTTGAGTTGAGCATGTCAAGGTTGGCTACAGATATTCTCCCATGGGCCTCGGGGTGAACCAGTTGGAGCTTGACTGGGATTGAGAGTGCCACAGAGAGCGAGGTGTTTTACCCGAAACCTGCCCACTTGCTAATGACAAAATCTTGACGAGCTAGCTGTGCAGTTGTTCACATTGCTCATTAGCATGTAGCTTGAGTGGATTTTTTCCCAATATTTCCATCAATTTTCTCCTTGATGGGGTGGTGGATGGATGTACCCTGTGCAATTTCTGCTTCATATAACAAAGAGGGTACAGAAAGTGCTTAAGCATGAAGGACTCTCTGTGTCTTTGTGATGTCATATTATTTGTTATTTCGTTTTTCTTTGTTGTTTTGACTCCAAGGTGGTGCTGCGAGAGTGACTGCCTTTCCAGCAGCTCCTGTATTTTGTTTTTCTACGTCTTCCTTTCCTTTCCTCTTCCTTTACTAACTTTGCTGCTGTGAAATGTCCATTTCTCCACTGCGAGACTAATAAAGGTAAATCCAATCCAATTCAATTTGGTTATTCAAAATGGATGCATCACGAAACTGTTTGTAGACGTCTTTTCTCTGACCGACACATTAACCTGAATTTTCGGTTCTATAATTTCACTGTGGTCACAGTTGGCGCATTGTGGTCTTTAAGCAGCTTCTGATGACGCTGTTTAAAGACCACAACTGTCTTAAAATTGATTGATCTCTCGTGACTTGCAAATCACTGAAACCAGTTGAGGTTAAGCAGCAAACTGGCCCCAACTCAGTTAAGTCGATGGCTCAATTTTATGTAGGCAATATGTAACCAAAGATGCTTCTGTCAGACACCATGAGCGTGCTCCGTCTTTTATTAACGTCATTGTCTTAACAAACAAAGGATATCATTACACGAGAGCTGAGATGGTTTCTATTCTGAGATAAAGGGTCACATAGTATACGGGCAACTTGATCCTCCTTTGGGTGATCAAGGAGTGAGCTGCGGCGTCACGTTTGGCTAATGATAGGCCAGTCTGTGTTTTGTTTTAAGAGACACAAAGCTTGGCAGGAGTTGTCAAAACAAGAGGCTCCATCCAGAGGGATTACCCCGCTGGGATGCACACGCGCTAGGGATGGGGTTCATCGAGGCACTACAGAAGCTACGGGTTCACAGAGGGTGGAGGGTCACGGAGCGGTTGTTGGACACTCCACCTATGGGATACTGCAGAGATTTTTTTTGCATACCTTTACTATACATATAGTTTATTTTCGATGGTAAAGTTCACCCATGTGTATCAAATATACTGGAAAAACACACAAACACACAAACACACAGATACACGATCGGGCGTTGAATGTGCTCGCCAACTGCCCACGTGCCAGCAGGACACTTGACAATATCCGGCATGTGGTAATCATCTTGCGATTGCTTCTACATACTTTGCACGTACCATAGTTTCTGGTGTATAAGGCACATTCAAAAGCCCTGATTTTCTACAAATGATGACCATGCGCCTTATACACAGGTGTGCCTTATATGTGAAGTAATCTTGAGCCACAACAGGTCTCGCAACTACTGTCGGCAGCCACCGACTCCATTTCCCCATGTAGAAGAAGTCGCGCATAACCCCAGCCTCTACAGTGGCACCTTATAATGTGGTGTGCCTTATATTTGGAAAACATTTACTGTATATATTTAGATATTATACTGTATTTGGAAAATGTTTCTCATTCATTGAATGTACCCATTGTTGTCCACTGCGCCTTCTATATGGAAAAAGTTTGAAAAGACACACTTCATTGGGGGTGTGCGTTATACTCTGGTGCCCCTTATATACCGGAAAATACGGTACTTTGATCTTCTACACGGACTTACGTCAGGAAGAGTGCAAGCCTTGTCTGCTATTAATTTGAAGGGAATAAACAAAGCCTATTTGATCGGCTGGTAATCAAGGTGCCAGTGTTCACTCCCACAATGGGGAAAACACCCATTTCCTGCTACTCATCTACAAAAATGCCAAGAGAAAGAAAATTACACTTTTGTGCATCGTTACACTGCAATTTGTGTTTGACTTACTTTAAAAGTCCCCTAGACTAATTACTTCTGAAAGGGGTAATCAATTTGGGACTCTCTGTCAGTTAATTGTGAATTGAAGAACACCAGCGTTCAGATTCCAGTGTGAGCTTTTCCACAACGAGGAATTGTGGCTTTGTGGATGTGAAATGTGTGTTGTGTTCATGAAGTGTCTCATATGAGCTCTACTCCGACAAATGCATGCATTCATGTGCATACGTGTGTATTACGCACGCACACACACACGGCCACACAGCAAAACCAAGACTGTGCATTCAGTTGCCCAAGGGTCTCATTGTCACATTCACTTATCATGGTTTGGGCATCATGCTGTGGGGGTTAAAATGAACCCCCACCCACACAGTAAACGAAAGCCCACCCAAAAATCTATTCCACCCATGTTTACTATATGGTCGGTGAAAAATTTAGATTTTTTTCTAAATTCATGCTCGTATCATGTCATTGTTGTGCAAAATTGCAGTCATATTATTTATCTGTTTTCTTTATTATGTGGGATTTGATGTCAAGTCATTACTACTGTAATAATGCGAACAACAACATGGTGATGAAAGTTCAAAGAAACACTTAACGGTTCTCACGTAGTCACGGAGTGGAACCAAATGAAAAATAGAGAGAGTTGAATTTAGAACATTGTTGGTCTGCCTAAGATATTTGGAGAACTTCAATTTGTCCTGTAAAATCATCATTTGTCGTTGAATATGTTTTCAAAACGAAGGCAGTCCACATTCAGCAACTCCCCCCGCATGCCTGAAAATTATCGAATAGGAGCTACCACCAAATGCCGCTCCGTGCTGTCGACAAGGTCAAGGCTCTTGTCTTCGGTGTGAAAATTGAACGTATTGTCTTTCACATCACAAGTCATCTATTGTATTGTTCAGCTGTCCTCCTAGTTGAAGTGATGAACTCAGCACCTGTTTCCCGTAGGGATAGTAGAGCTTATATGAGGAGCAGTGGATCGTCATTGTTATCTTCTCGAGAGCTAAGAACCTAAAATGTCAATATTCATCATATTTACGTTACTCAACCTGACGAGTAGTCAAGCACACTTGCTGTATTTTTGTCAGTGATCAGTACGTATGTTAGCCCATGTTTGTTTGTTGTCAAAACACGCGTTGTAACAGGGTGCTCATCCAAGCCAACTTCCAACGTATCGCGTGTGTGTGTATAGTGGTCTGACTTTGTGTATACACTTTACACACTAGGACCCCCCTTAAACTCCTTCCCTGCCAGACGTGCAAACATGTGTCAACTGCAGTCCCAAGGTTTTTGTCATTGTCACTTGAATTCCAGGACTCACAGAATATTGAGTTTTAGGACTACATAAACATTCAGTACAGCGTTAGAAACATTAGACTCTCTTCTTTCATCAGAAGAATAATAGTTAATTCCTAAATTATATGGGTCTGGAGTTATATGAGCTTGAAATGAGGACAGCTGTCCAAAATACAATGCAATCCGTACATACTATTTGTTTATATAGCGCTTTAACAACAGATGAAGTTGGAACAAAGTCCAAGCATGGAAAAAAGGGAAATGCTGCCCCATTGTGATACAGAAAAAAACATTGCCACTGGCCATTGTCAGCGCTTTATTGGCACCCAAACACGAAAAAAACACGACCTGAACAAATTTGGGAATGGCGCTCTACGTCATATTTTCAATTCCCGAATACATTTGTGAATTGCAGTGAATAAGTTAACATGCTGCATCAGGTTTTGCAGCGTGTACTTAAGTGTAGTATGACTATATTAGAGCGCATGAAAAAACAGAAGCATCCTTAAAGATCACAAAAAAAAAAAAATCCATGAAGCGGTTTCGGTCAACCTCATATTTATTTGGATTAACAATTAAATGGGATGACTCAAAATTCTGTGTAGACAATTGTGTTATGTTGTGGAGACCCCTGCCAGACAGTGGACAAAACCTCCCCGACATGTCACGTCTGGTCAGCAAACAGAAATATCACGTCCTTAACGGAATACATACATTTCTGTGTGAATATGAAGGAATGGAACCAAAATGACTATGCTGTGAATTTATCTACTCCACAACCTTTTTTTGGCAGCGTCCTTGCCTCAGCCTTAAAATGAGTTCAGAGATTGGATATCCTGCAGTAAATAAACATGACTCTCCTTATATTCCGTCATGTGGAAAAGAGAATGAGATGCAGACTACTACCCTGCCGGTAATATCACATCGAGCGTAAGCCAGCTCTGTGGACAGGCCCGGTGGGCTTCCGCGCCTACTACTGCTACACCCTTGACTTCAAGGCAGGCATTAAAATGGAGAGATAGTGCCGTTGCCGGTGTTGGCAGGATTACAGGGTTTGGGGGAGGCAGCGTAGAGCATGCATGTGTGCATGCATGCATGCATGTGTCAGACGGGTGGGGGGTTGCTCTGATTTAACCCTAAATTTTATGCAATGATTTCTCCTGCATGTATAGTTTCCTTTTTGTGAATTATTTCGGACAAATTCAAAATATTTGTTGTTATCCTCTATTGTTTGTCCAATGTTCATCTAATTACACCCCATTCAATCTGTGACATTGGATGTCCTTGTGAATGCCCCAACAGGATCGGGCTGCCTTTTCTCTCCTGACAAATCATAAGTCAGAACAAACTCCGACGTACCCGTTCCCCTGCAGTTGAGTGTGCGATGTTGTCATAACATTTGAAAACCTTCGCCGTAAATCAGAACAGCTTTTATTGTCAAGATGGTGTCCAAGCAGGGAAACTTTACTATAGCTGTTTATCTATCATTACACCAATTTACCAAGAAAATCACAATGTCCCATCACTAGTGACCTATTTCTAGATCATGCCCATACATTCATTTGTATCCGGAATTTTTTTTAACTCATTCACTGCTCTTCATGAATTTATTCGGGAATTGAAAATATGGTGTCGAGGATCATACTAAAATTTGTTTGGGTTTTGTTTTTTCTTGTTTGGGTGCCGATAAAGCTCTGCCCATGGCCTCTGACAATGGTTTTCCCCTTCCACAAGGGGGCAGCATTTCCCTTTTTTCATGTTAGCGCTGTGTTCCAGCTTCAGCTGTTGTTAGAGCGCAATATAAACCAGTATTGTATTGTATTTTGGACAGCCGCCCTCATTTCAAGTTCATATAACTCCAAACCCATATAATTTAGGAATTAACGCTTTTTTCTGATGAAAGAAGATAGTCTAAGGCAAAGGTGTCAAAGTCAAGGCCCGCGGGCCAAATCCGGTCCGCCACATCATTTTTTTCGGCCCGCGAAAGCAAATCAAACTTGTTAAATTTCATGATGATTGCTAAAATCTTAGCCAAAATTTCATATTTTTGGATGTCAACCACAATAAAAATCATTATTCTTGACTTCAGATTTGAAACGAGTTATTCATTAATTTGCTGTGTGCTCTATATGTAATATTTGAAGGGATTTAAACATTCTAATGGGTTCCCCAAATTCATAACGGCCCTCGAGAGGAAACCATAACTACAATGTGGCCTGCGGCAAAAAATGACTTTGACACCCCTGGTCTAAAGTTTATTACACTGAATTGAATATTTATGTAATCCTAAAACTCAATATTCTGTGGGTCCCGGAATTCGAGTGACAATGACAAAAACACATGTTTGCCCGTCTGGCAGTAAATGAGTTATTCAACTTTATTCAGCATGGAAGCTTCTCTTCAACAAAATGTTCAGAACAAGGAAGACGCTGTGTTGCAGGAAATCTATCAGTGGAAATGTCCCTGTCATAATTCGAGAATGGGCAATGAGTGAATGATGATGAACACAACCCGAGCCACCAATCAATGACATTGGAAACGAGGAGAATCATGTGATTGACAGTTTTATTTTAATTATAGCCCACATGTAAATGGATGTCATACTTTTTTTGTACTTATTGGGATGTTGAAGAGGGCACTAGGTGCCTCTGCATTTTTAATGCAAATTAACATCCTGTCTGGTGGCGTGTTGCCTGCAGGACACCCGCCGGTCTCCGCCTCTGTTCCTTTAAGGCAATGAGGAATTAAACCGTCTGAAGGGGCAGAGCAGGGGGTGGGGGTAGGGTGATGGGTGTTTTATTCAAAGTAATGCTCCCGGAGTCCGTGCGGTGCGATTACACAGAGCGTCAGTGGGGAAGATGCGCTCGCTTGCCTCTTGCTTGACGCACAAGGGCGATGAAGATAATTTGACTTTGGAATCTTTGCACAAAAAAAAACCAAACCCAGTATCTTTTTCTTTTTGATTTTGCAAGTCCTCCTTCTCCATAACATAACATGTTAGTTAATTGAGGTTTTTTTTTCTCGAATTAGTTAAGCCTTGTTTTGTTAAATGCTCTGTTTGTGCACGCCTCTGACTCAGCATCACACTCACACACGCACGCACACACTCAAGCGCGCGCACACACAGATGCACACCTGGGCTTCATTCACCCTTCAGCATCCTTCTGAGAGGCAGCAAGGCGCAGAGCAGAGGAGAGTGCACAGCTCTCTCTGAGACAATCACCGGGCTCATTGCTGCTCCAAAAGTGGGGCAAAAATAATCAAAAAAAGTAACAAGGAGAAATTAAAACTACGAGACTCAGGCAGCTTGCTTGGAGACAAATGTTTGACATCACCCAAAATGCTCTGAAGAGAACGCCGGGAAGGCATTCGTGTGAGGAAGAAGAGAAGGCATAGCTGTGGAGGGGGATTGAACGGAGCAGGGCATGTGGATATTGGCTTTTACCTTGTTCCAGAGCATCTTGAATGGTAAGTTGAATCCTTTCTACTGAATTTGTTTGGAGTATTGGTACAGTATTTATTATTGATGCACATGACACATAGAAGTGAAAGGAGAGTGAAAATAGCTCACCAGAAATTGATTTTTCATGGCTGTCCAAAGGTTGACACCCTTGATATAGGTGAAGCATGTGCGAGAGGCATATCAAACCTTTTAAGACCACTAACCAAAATGCACTTCTAGCCTATCAAAGCATCAATTGGACAATGTGTATCTGTTTGCAATCATATGCAGCAATTGGACTTGTTTTCGGGGAGTCATTTTAGAACTCATGATGGAAAATAATGTTTTTTTATATAGGAACGTTGATGCTACATATTCTCTCTGCGCCGCCGTGGCCCTTAGTAATAGGTGACGTATTTGATATAGTGAACATTTGATTTGTCGCTGTCCTTCCCAAAGCACATTTACTTAGATTTGCATTTTAACAGGCGTAAAAATGTATGAACGTAAAACTGAAAACAACAAATGGATGGTGTCATTTATGGCACATTGAAATAAAATCCGAATTTATCAATCCCACTTTTCTCCATCACTGAGGTTGGTCTATGTTGGTTTTATTTACCAAACCAATTCAACATGTTAAAGTATTCCCAAACTAAATTGTGATGATGTAGCACAGAGCTCGTATTTATTTGAATTTTGGGACTAGCTTAAAACACACACCAAATATTTATTCTCAATTGAAATGTCCAAAAGTCTCCCCATCCTTTGAAATGCGTTCAGATTTGCTTATAGTTTTTGTTAGACCCATATATTAGTGTGAGGACAGCACATCCATATCGCGGATGCTGCGCATGCTTATCTGTGTCATGAATTTTCATTTCTATAATCAATAAAATAAAATTGATAGTTTATGGCATTCGGTTGCCGGCCAGCGTCTTTTCTGCAAGGAGGAAATTACGGCCGCCTGGGTGTGTACAAAAGGCAGGGTCGATGAAGGCGAAGAGAATGGATTTTTTTTTCTTCTCATCATTGTACGCATTCAAAATGGAGGGTCAAGAAAAGCTGAATGCACAAAGCAGAAATGTGGGGAATTCCGTATTTTACAGGTATGAATACATTTGAGCTCCATTGAGGAGCCGTGATGTGACACAGTCTGTCCCTAAAATGGATTTTCCCTTCTGCCTAAAATGATAAGGCTTTGGAATGGATTTTGGTCTCGGCGTTGCGGTTTTTTTTGCTGCTTTATTTTTTTTCATCCAGCCCCATATATTGACGCTGACTAAAATGGTGTTTCGCTTCTTCAGCTTGGCCTGAAACTCATAAAAGAACAATAAGGAATTCTCATCAATCATAATCATCTGACTGTGACATTACATCAGCCCCTATGCAAGAGGCTGTATTTTTATTGCGCGAGGGATTATTGAACCAGCCCGTGGAAAACAATGAATATTGAGTTAGGCGGCTGTGTGGAGACATTGTGCGTGTGTATTACTTTGTCACCTCGATTTTACATTTTATTTATTTTTTGAAAATGTTTCACTTGCTGCTTGTGTCATTTTATTCGATGTAACCAGAGACTCCTCTTGATGAACTATTGCTGATAAGGTCGAAAATGAGCTGCTCACCGGATGAGCAGGCGTTGTCAGACTGAACGAATGACCTTGTAGACAGGAGGAAGTGCAGTGATTGGTTTCTAGACAATTCTTGCTGTTTCAGAGTTAGGCCTATCACATTCTCCCTGGCCGGTCTCTATGGTAACCTCCATTCTTATATATATATATATATATATATATATATATATATATATATATTTACATATATGTGTGTGTGTGCGTGTGCGTGTGCATGTATGTATGTATGTATGTATATGTATATGTATATATATGTTATATGTATATATAAGTTGTAGTTTGCATGCAATATATGAGTGACTTAAAAAAACATATATCAAGTCAACTCACAATACTATTTAAACAAATGCCTGTCCAAACATAAACTCATTCACCCACTGTCAGTTGCTATTCAGCTAATTACAGCATACAGTAAACCTGAAGGAGCTCTAATCCCCTTACATTTTTTTCAATATTCATCTTGATCATTCCAACTAAAAAAAAGCAAGTCTATTGGACAATGATGATAAAGAATCACATTTATTTTTCAACAACAGCAAAAACAAAAATGATTTTTTTGGGTTAAAATTATTTAATTATCACACAATTTGAATGGGATGTGGTAAAACAGTGGTTTTCCTTAAAATTGAGTTTTAGATTGTTTCTTTTTTTTTCAAGTTTTTGTTCAAAAGACATTCAAAAGTGTATTTTCTCCCAGTGCACAAATGACCCCATTCAGCCATCAATATTCAAGAAAAATGGAAACAAATTCCACCTTTGCCCGAGAGCTGCCTCAAGGCAAAACAATAAGTTAAAATGCCATATTCACATTCTCGCTACAAATATGCGAAAAAGAGCAGCAATGAAATTTACACAGACGCATGAGGCTTAATCCGATGCTTAAGGACTTAATCACGTATGTCTTTTATACGATAACAGTTAGGCAGAGATCAAGGGATCACGCAATTAAATTTTTATCTCAATTATCGCTGACCTTTTCTCTGAGGAAAAGCTTGGAAATGCGTAAGGTCTCGCTAAGCGTGTGCGCTAGCTTGCAGCACGATTAGTTGGCCTGGCAATTTTGTCATGTCCCAGTGCAGAGTTGCCAGGATCAATGCCCGGCCTCCCCATGTGCAGTTTGCATGTTCTCCCATGCCGGCATGGGTTTTCTTTGGGTGCTCTGATTTCATCACATAATCCAAAATCTTGCATGAGTGGCTGTTCATTTGTGTGTGCCTTGCAATTGGATGGCAACAGGTTCAAGGTGTTCCCCAAAGATGACTGAGATCGTCTTCTATGTTGTCAATGTGACCAGCTTCGCTGTCTTGCACTTGCAGAATGTTTATGAGCTAATAATTACGGCTTAATGGCAGACTTTAGATCACTGCCCATGACATTTAATCACATGTTAAAAACATGTATTGAAGTGATCGATCAGCTTGAATCACTTTGCTTCCATATGAGTCCGTAATGGTCTGGATTTCTCAGTTCATATCCTCCTCACACTACGTGATTCCATCCTAAAAGGCCGTGAATGTTGAGTAATGGATACCCTCATATGTGATCATAATTGATATACTGAGTTCATTTGTACTCACGGGATAATGAGGGCTACTCTCCTGCTGCACGCCGCCTCCTTGAGACAATCCGGCACTCCAATTTAGTGCAAGCTTTGGCCACTAACATGCGTGCAGGCTTCATCCAGTGCGAAATCTAATTACTGATCACGCTGTGTCTGTTTGGATTCCAGCAAATCGGAGAAGTCATCGCACAAGCCGGTGTGTAAATGTCTCTTGTATGAAAATGTTCACGATATCATTCGGCTTGGAAAGAAGTGAAATCAAAAAAGCTCTCCGCAAGCCAGATGTCGGGGTTTGATCATGCGTGCAAAGCGAGGTTGTAGTACATCTGGCGGGGGTTCCCCCTCTCAGGCTGGCTTTTCACCAGAAAAGATGCTTTTTCGTTCGCTCGGCACCTGTCGAAGTGACATATCCTATTAGTGTGCTGCACTTGTCACAGGTAGGCGCTGTGTACCATCACGTCAACAGTAACACATGACACACACAGAGCCTCTTTCAGACCTTCTAGGTCTCCACCAATTGCAGCTTTTGGATGTTTCACTTCCACCCTTCTGCTCCGTTTTATTTTCAGGAGATATTCACTGCCTGGGTATGTTATGATCCACTGTCCAAAATAATGGAGAAGACAAGGATGAATCGACAGAGCGACAAATGAGTCCATCTTGGTTTTTCTGTTGCTGCTCTCTGTTTTTAACTCATTCACTGCCATACCCAATTTTTGGCGGTAATTGAAAACATGTCGTGGAGTGCCATTCCTGAATTTGTTCAGGTTTTGGTCTTTCTTGCTGGGTTGCTGATAAAGCGCTGGTGTGACCTCTGGCAATTTTTATTCCCTTCCACGAGGGGGCAGCATTTGCCTTTGTACAGACACCCCCACCTGCACCTCATGATATTGCAGTCCCATATAACCTAGGAATTAAATAACTTTTTTTTCTGATAAAAGAAGAGAGTCTAAGGCACAGGTCTCAAAGTCAAGGCCCGGGTGCCAAATCTGGCCCGCGACATCATTTTATTCGGCCCATGAAAGCAAATCTAACTTTTGAAATTCCATGATGCTTGCTAAAGTCCGAACCAAAATTACAAATTGTCGTGAGAAATCCACAATAACAGTCATTTTTCTTGACTTTAGATTTGAAAACTAGTTATGTATTAATTTGTCATGCGACCAAATGTAATATGTCGAGAGGATTAAACATTCTAATGGATTCCCCAAATTCATAGCGACCCGCAGGAGTAAACCGTAACCACAATGTGGCCCGCGGCAAAAAATGACTTTGAAACCCCTGGTCTAAGGTTTCTAACGCTGTATTGAATGTTTATGTAGTCCTAAAACTCAATATTCTGTGGGTCCTGGACTTTGAGTGACAATGACAAAAACAAAACCCTGGCACTGGAGTGGACGCATTTTTGCACGCCTGGCAGTGACTGAGGTTAAACATGGCATGGATTCGAGGTCAGGAGGTTTAAAACACTAAAACACTAATGAATTATACTGTAACCGAGCTGTATGCACTGATTTTTCCACATTTTCTTGTACCGGTCTGTACAAGCTGCAAAAACAACATGCGGTTTACTGTGTGCAATTGTGCTTGCACTGCGAGTTTAATTGAGGAGCTTGGTGGGTGTGTCATGCAGTGATTTATGTCCTTTCAGGCGCTCATTGATCCCCAAGCCTGGTGTGAGACTGAGCGCATTGTCAATAATCTTAACACTCTGTGGTATTCCTCGATTTCACCAACCCTCTTTTCACATTTGTGGTGTCTTCTCTCTCTCTCTTGGCAGTCCATCGAAGTCGAAGATGACATAGCTTCCATTCTTATGTGGGGTATTGGACAGTGGTTATTGTCGCTGGTGGCGATGCCACTGTAGGTGACAATGAAGCCAGATTCTGGAGCCACAAATCCTGCCACATTCGGGACATGTGAGGCCCGGACCGGTACTGGAGCAGCACAAAGGTGTCTTTGCTGGTGCCGCACGATCCTCTTCTGTGTGTGTTTGTCTTCAAGTTGTGTCACCCCTTCGTGGCATAAGGAACGCCAGAGTGGCCTGTTAGCTGCAGCTGACTCAGATCGCTGGGCTTGATGTTGCATTTCTTTTGAGTCTGTTTAAGCTGGTCCTTGTATCGCAGCTTAGGACCACCAGGCTTCCTATTCGCTGACAATAGTTGTCCATAAAGCACCTGTCGAGGCAAGCGGCACCGAGGCATCCGGATTACATGTCCAACCACCGGAGTTGCCTCTTTGCTAGTATAGCCTCGATACTGGTGGAGGCAGTGCGTTGAAGGATGTCAGTGTGTGGGATACGATCCTGCCAGGTGATGCCAAGGATTCGTTGGAGACACCTGATGTGGAATGCATCAAGGTGTCTCACATGGCGTCGATAGATGGTCCAGGCTTCTGCGCCATATAGCAGCGTGGACACACACACTGCTTGGTAGACTGCGACTTATGTTGGAGTTCTTAAGTGGTTGTTTTCGAACACATGAATACGCAATCTGCCAAAATCTTTGAAGGCTTGATTCATGCGGGCCTGGATGTCCTCATCAATTTCACTGGAGGGTGTTAGAATGCTGCCGAGGTAGCTGAATTGTTGGACAACCTTGAGGGTGTGCCACTGAGGGTGAACACTGGGGGTGGAGAACTCTCTTTTGCCATGACCTCCGTTTTGGTTACATTGATGACGAGACCAAGTGATCGGTAGATGGAGGACATGGTATCAAGGGCATGTTGCATGGCAGCTGGGCTGTGGGCCAGCAGAGCACAATCATCTGCATAATGTAACTCGTGGATGCCGCTGATCAGGGTCTTGGTCTTGGCCTGTAGGCGTCTGATGTCAAACAGGCTACCATCCTGGCGGAATTTGTACGCCACCACCTTCCTGGATGGACTTATGGAAGAGGAGCGTAGCTGCCATCAGGAACAGGTTGAATATAGCAGGGGCCAGTACACAGCCCTGCTTCACCCCGTATTCCACAGGGAAAGGGGAAGATTGCTGGCCACCAACAAGTACAGTTGCTTGCATGCCGCTGTGGAACTCTTTAAGGATGGCGAGAAATTTGGAGGGGACGCCAAATTACTGCAGTATGGTCCAGAGAATGTCACGGTTAACTGTGTCAAATGCCTTGGTAAGGTCGATGAAGGTGATATAGATGTCCTTGTTTTGTTCCCTGTATTTCTCCTGAACTTGGCGCGCAGCGAAGATCATGTCCAGAGTGCTTCGATCCTTTCTGAAGCCGCATTGTGTCTCTGGGAGTATGTCTTCGGTAATGTGCGATGTAAGACGGAACAGCATTACTTTTGCAAGAATCTTGCCAGCAACAGAAAGCAGGGAGATGCCATGGCTGTTGCCACAGACTGATTTGTCCCCCTTCCTTTTATAAATGGTGACAATATTGCTGTCTTTCCATTCCTAAGGAAGTGTCCCGTTTTGCCAGATGCTGCAGATGAGGTGGTAAAGTTGCTCTGTCAGGAAAACCTCAGCTGGAAGGCCATTAGGGCCAGGGCTTTTGTTGTTTTTAAGGCTCCTGATTGAAGAGAGGACCTCTGTGAACTGAGGAGGTTCATCAAGGGAGAGAACTGATGGAAGCTCTGGGAGGGAGCCAAGGACAGATGGGTCTGAAGGGTTTACTTGGTTGAGCAGGGAGTCAAAGTGCTCTGCCCAGCGCTCAAGTATTAGATGATTGTCCTTCAGTAGTGCAGAACCGTCTGCAGATCTAACTGGAACAATGTATTGTCTTTGTGGGCCCTGCAGGGATTTTACAGCATCATAGAAGGCGTGTGTGTTGTTGTTGTCTGCATGCCTCTGGATTTCTTGGGCCTTGCTGAGCTACCACTTATTTTCCATAATCCTCAGCTGTTTCTGTGTTTCACCACAGATGGCCTTGTAGTGAGAGAGGAGAAGTGGAGAGTGAGGGTTGGAGAGAAGTGTGGTATGGGCTTTGCGCTTGGCTTCCAGAAGCTCCTGTATGGCAGCTGAGCTGTTATCGAACCAGTCTTGGTGACGTTTTTGAGTAAAGCCGATGGTCTCAGAGGCAGCTTGATGAATTGTTGTCCTCAAATTTTTCCACCTGCTTTCAACATCAAGGGCACCGTTACTGGTGTCCTTGTCCAGGCTGGCAAGTCCCTCTGCCAGCTTGTTGCGGTAGCTGGCTGCACATTCTGGGGACTCCAGGGTCCTGGAGTTAAGGCGCCTTTGGGGTTGCTGTTTCTTATGAGGAGGTCGAATTCTCAGCTTGAGCCTGGACTTGATCATTCGATGATCAGTCCAGCATTCAGCCCCACGCATGGCCCGCGTGATGCAGACGTCATTTTGGGCTCGTTGCTGTCATGATCTGGTTGGCGACCAACGGGGGGCGCTGTCGGCCCCGCCTACACCTGCACAGGTGCTGGTTGTTTATCTGATCCAATCTGATCGTTACCCGATCAGATTGGCGACCAGCGGGTAGCGACGTCAGCCCTGCCTGCAGCCTCGCAGTTGCTGGTCGTTTAATCACTGACACTTAAAAGGACACCCAGCACGACCATCCGGTGCCGGTTCATTGTTTGCTGCTTGTTTGCTGCATGCATTGTGTATGTGTTTGTTTAACCTTGGCGGACTTTTACTTTTGGTCTTCTTTTGCTACTTTCTATTTTTTCCATTCAGATGATTTTGATGTTTTACATTTTGTTCCTGCTGACCTTTATTTTAATACAATTTGTCAAACAACCTCCTGCTCCCTCCTGCCTGCTTTTTGGGATCCGCACCCGCCATCACCACCTCGCAAACCGTGACAGAATGAACCGACCAACCATCGGATCCCGCAGGTACATCGGACCCGTCTCATTTCCACCCTGTGCCTGGCAATGCTACGTCCACGTTAGCCCGAGCCTCGTCGAGTTTGAATTTCGTCACTTGACGAGCCGTAACGTCCACGTAAACGTCCGGCCGAGACCTCCTTCCAGGTGGCCGTCCAGGGTGACACTGGGTGACTGGCTGTGCACGCCCCCATCCAGCCACGCTGTCGTCGTGCATGACGAATTGAGTCTCATCCACGACGAGCCGTGCAACGTCCGCGTCAACGTCAGTCCGAGACCCCACTCACCGCTGGATCCCGGAGCGGCTCTGGACTGCTCTCGTTCCCCCGGTGCCGGGCAGTTCGCGCCCACGTCGGCGTCCGGCCGAGACCTGGTCCCATACGGCCGTACGGGGTACCATTCTGCGCCTGGAAGTGCGACGTCCACGTTGAGCCATGCGCCGTCGCGTGAACGTGCGAGAGGCATCGTACTCATGCCCACGACGATCCGTGCCGCGTCTTTGTCAACCCCAGGCCGAGTCCCGTTCCCATCGGGCCGCCGCCCGCCGTGTGCTGGAGAGGCAGCGGTTGCCCTCTCCACCGACCGTTCCCTGGCGAGTGGACCTTTTGGGAGACTGTTGGGACTTCTGGAAGCAGCCCCTTGAAGGGGGGGTACTGTCATAATCTGGTTGGCGACCAACGGGGGGCGCTGTCGGCCCCGCCTGCACTTGCACAGGTGCTGGTCGTTCCAATCAGATTGGCGACCAACGGGTAGCGACGTCAGCCCTGCCGGCAGCCTTGCAGGTGCTGGTCGTTATAATCACTGTCACTTAAAAGGACACCCGGCACGACCATCCGTGGTCGATTAATTGTTTGCTGCTTGTTTGCTGCATGCATTGTGTATGTGTTTGTTTGACGTTGGCGGACTTTTACTTTTGGTCTTCTTTTGCTACTTTGTATTTTTTCCATTCAGATGATTTTGATGTTTTACATTTTGTTCCTGCTGACTTTAATTTAATACAATTTGTCAAACAACCTCCTGCTCCCTCCTGCCTGCTTTTTGGGATCCGCACCTGCCATCACCACCTTGCAAACCGTGACAGTTGCCTTGTGATGATGTAGTCCAGTAGGTGCCAATGTTTGGACCTGGGATGCAACCATGATGTGATGTATTTCTTTTTCAGCTGAAAGATGCTGTTGGTTACAATCAGCTTATGCTCAGAGCACAGAGTAAGGAATCGGAGGCCATTGCTGTTGCGTCCCGTGCCTTCCGATTACTTGTTTCCAGAGCCTGGCATCAGTACCTACTTGGGCATTGAAGTCACCCATCAGAACACGTTTATCAGAGGCAGGGATTTTAGATATGGTTGCATCCAGGGACTGGTAGAAAGCCTCTTTGGTGTTATCGTCAGCATCCAAGGTGGGAGTATAGGTACTGATTAAAGTTGCGAAGCGACCTTTTACCGCAGAATGCAGAAGAGGATTAGGGCCAATGAAGAAATAAAAATAAAGTTGGCAAGATTATCACGATATTCTCAGAATTCTGACTTTAATCACAGAAATATGACTCTAAAGTCAGAAATCTGACTTCAATCTCAGAATTCTGACTTTATTCCCAGAATTCGGACGACTTTAATCACAGAATTATGACTTTAAAGTCAGAATTCTGACTTTATTTTCAAAATTATGACTTCAATCTCAGAATGTTGGTTACATTCTCATAATTCTGACTTTAAAATCATAATTCTGAGATGAAAATGAAAATTTGCAAACATTTTTAGTTCTTCGTTGGCCCTCATCCTCTTCCATAGGAAAACATGCAGGAACATGCACTTTTTTGTGCAGCTTCCATTTTGAAATGGAAAGGTTAGTGCCCCAAACCAAGGCAAGGAGAGCCACGCCGAGTGTCTGCCACGCCGAGTGTCTGCTCGACTGTGAAAAACTGACTGACTGAACTGTTTCATTTAACAGTAAAAGTGAAGACAATGATGTAGTTAAGGGAGTAATTTAGACGAGAGGGCCGAATGTCGTCATTTACATGGTGTTAAGTATCCCCACACACTGTTGTCAGACGCTGGTCTATTATGTATTGCTTCGTGCTTCTCTTTCTGGAGCATCCATCCCCACCAGTGATTATGCTAATCACTATTTGATCAGATGATTAAATTAAGACATGATTCATTCACAGTATTAAAATGCCCAGAATACATTTGTGTTTCTTTGGTCTCCAACAGCATCCATCACTTGAGGGAATCATGACCGGAGAGCAGTAGAGAAGAAGTGTAGACAAATATTGCTCCTTTTTATTCAGCCCGTGGTGCATGGAGAGCCGTAATAAACCTGGATGGGGTAGGGGGGGAGGGGGGTAGAAATGAGGTAAAGTAGAAAATAAGGCGGCGTGCGTACAGGGTGGGGGGTTGCTGAAAGGAGTTGTGCGGCAGTCCCCTAAGTGTTGAATAAACATGCTTGGTTTAGGGAAAATGGCTGCGATAAATGTTTAATATGATAAGTCCATAAAGACGCTCAAATGAGTCTGGAGTATTAAAATGAGAATGGCACGCGGCAGGAGCTTTGAAGGAGGGGCGGGGGAGAGATAATGGCACAGAGCTAACAGGATGAGTGCAGCCAGCTGCTGTGACATCGATATTAACACACTCCACCAGCTGCTGGTCACAGACGTCTATTGGACAAAATTGGAATGGCGGTAGAGCTTCAAGGGCCCATTAACGACGTTATCAATGCAAAAAAAAACAAAAAAAAACAAGAGAAACTCTATTTTACATAATATGACTCATTTATTGATTTGTAACATGCTTTTTTTTGGGGTCGCAAGTTCAGAACTTGGGACAAAATATTTGAAAATGGAACTAGTTGCTCAATACCTTTTACGTCAGAAGCCCAAAGTTGGCTTCCCTCATTTCTTCATCGCAATCAGGTTATGGCAATATTACTGTCAAATAAAATTGGAAGAATGTTTGAATTGAAATTAAAAAAGAAAGATGTCATTGTCACAATTTCGAAACAAAAAATCAAAAAATGTAAATCACAATAGCGTCATAAAAGTTTACATTGCAGTCATAAAGAAATTACCACGCTGAACAAAATGATTTAATCGATACAAATAAAAATACATTTTTATGGCTCTGATTGCAACCCCCCCACTACATTCGCCCCTCAAGCTCTTCAACTGAGGAAATAAGTAAGTCATAATTAGTCATGCTTAATATTATTAAAAGAAAGACAAAAGATATCCTACTATTCGCTGTTGTTGAAAATATTACATTAAAAAAAAGCCGTTAATGAATGAAAATGCGCTACACATACACACACACACACAGGCACTGTCATGATCTGGTTTGCGACCAACGGGTGGCGCTGTTGTCCCCGCCTGCAACTGCACAGGTACTGGTCATCTTCATCAGTGGCGGACTGCCACATTCGGATTGGCGACCAACGGGTAGCGCTGTCAGCCCTGCCTGCTGCCTCGCAGGTGCTGATCATTCCCAATCAGTGACACTCAAAAGGGACTCCCGGCACGACCATTCACTGTCGGGTCATTGTTGAATGCATTGTATCTCTTGTATGCAATTGTATGCATTGTGTATGCATTGTGTATGCATTGTATGCTATGCATGTGTTTGTTCCATCTTGGCAGACTTTTACTCTTGGTTTTTCTTTTGATACTTTGTATTTTTCTGTTCAAATGATTTTAACGTTTTAGATTTTGTTCCTGTTGACTTTATTTTAATACAATTTCTCAAATACAACCTGCTGCTCCCTCCTGCCTGCTTTTTGGGATCCACAACTGCCATCACCACCTTGCAAACAGTGACAGAATGACCCACCATCGGATCCCGCGGGTACAACGGACCGGTCTCATTTCCACCCTGTGCCTGGCAGTGCAACGTCCACGTTAGCCCACAACTGGTCGAGTTTGAATTGCGTCACTCGACGAGCCGTAACGTCCACATCAATGTCCGGCCAAGACCTCCTTCCAGGTGGCCGTCCAGGGTGACACTGGGTGTCTGGCAGTGCACGCCCACGTCCAGCCACGCTGTCATCGTGCATGTTGAATTGAGTCACATCCACGACGAGTTGCATCCACGTCAGTCCGAGAACCCACTCACCGCTGGATCCCGGAGCTGCTATGGACCGGTCTCGTTTCCCCGTTGCCGGGCAGTTCGCGTCCACGTTAGCCCACGCCGCGTCGAGTTTGAATTGAGTCACTCGACGAGCCGTAACGTCCACGCTGTCGGGTCATTGTATCCACAACTGCCATCACCACCCTTGCAAACCGCGACACCCGTAAAGGCCGTTCTTTTCTGTTGTGGTTTTTGGCAATTTCCAACCCAGTCTATCCAAGATTCAGTATCAGACTCATCTTGATTGGCAAAGTGTATAGAACACACAACAAATTTGTCTTCTGTCGAACATGCTGCACGAGTATCATCATCAAAAAAAGACATGCCATTTAAGTATGGACGACACAAATCAAGGCTAATCTAATATAATCATATTCCTTAATGTAAGTGGTATCTCTTAGCGCTCCCCTCTCCCGGCAAATTTGAGTTTTCATGTTTATGTTTGTTAAGTAATTATAAGTGCCTTGCATGCTGGGTCCGAGAGGACAGTAATTTCATCTGTGCTGTATGTCATGCATATTAGCATATTTGACAATAAAGCTGACTTTGACTTTGACTTTAATACAACTAAAACAATGGGCAATGTATCAAGCAGAGCTACAGTGATCAGTGGTAGAATAAAATCCAATAACAGTTGTACAGTTGATGCAGAAAATCAGTGAACAATTTTAAAGTCATCAATAGGGGTATTTGACTTAAATCAAGTGTGCAATAATGCAGATGTCCTTGAGCGCCCGAAAGTGTCTGGTGTTGGAGATTATATAGGTCAGCAACAGTGGTTCAAGTTAGGGCTGGAGCTACCATGATTATAACGAGATGCTGTTCCACGGGGTTTTGAAAAATTGCAAAAAGGCACAATACTGTTATATTTGGGTTACTTTTTAGAGAGTTAATGGCTAGGGGGAAGAAGCTGTTTAAATGTCTGCTGAATTTGGTGCACGTGGATAGGTAGCGCCTGCCTGAGGGGAGTAGCTGGAAAAGGTGGTGGGCAGGGTGCGAAGGGTCCAGGAGGACTTTCCTTGCCCTTGTCTTGGTTCTTGAAGTGTGCAAGTCCTCAAGAGCGGAAAAGATGGTCCCAAGGATTTTTACGCCGTCCTAACTGTCTGTTGAAGTCGTATTTTGTCCATTTTTGTGGCGACCCCAAACCAAACCATGATGGAAGAACATGGGATTGATTTGATGACTCTCGTGTAGAACTGTAGGAGCACCTCCTGTACAAAACATGTACTGCTAAACTAGATGTTATTCTCATTTTAACTTGATTCATCATCTGCCTAAATATTAAATCCACTTACATCTTTGCTAAACCCGATAGCGATGCCATAAACTGACAGGTGATTTATCTCAGCAGCCTTTCTTGTTACCAAGAGTTTCTCGGTGAAACCTGTGCTGACCCACCATGCGCGTTAGCTTTGCTCGCACACAAGTGGACACTGGTCATATTAAGACGACGCGCAGTGACTCCTTTTGAAGGTCCTTAACTGTAATGACTGCTGACATAATAAGGTTGGCCGTCCATGATGCTCCGTGACCGACCCAAGTCAGGCCTCTGTCAGCAACAATCTGTGCAACGTGTACGCTGCCACTTAATCACATTATCCAGAGCGACAATGTAAAATGACCATTACATTACTCGGGAAGGGATTAGATTATACCCACTCAAATCTCAATCAGATGTCTTTGAGTATCACAGTGAAGCACAGAAGTTCATTGTTTACCGGCAAAGTGGAATGGCGACAATGCAGTAAATGAACGATGGGCTTTGAATATGCCGAGAAAATATGGTCAAAATATAGTCAATTGCACATCGTCTCTAGGAATAAACAAATGTGCATTGTTTGGAAAAAGGGCTAAAAACCGTGAACAATAGATGCATTTGTTAGCACAGTTTTTAACTCATTTACTGCCAGACGAAGTGAAAAACCGTGTCCAGTCAAGTGCCAGGTTTCTTGTAATTTTCATTCAAATTCCAGGAAGCACAGAGTATTGAGTTTTAGGACTACATATAGATTCAACGCGGCGTAAGAAACCTTAGACTCTCTTCTTTTATAAGAAAAAAAGAGTTAATTCGTAAACTATGTGGGTCTGGAGTAATATGAGCTGCAAGTGGGGACGGCTTTACAAAAGGCAAATGCTGCCCCCTCATGAAAGGGAAAAAACATTGCCAGAGGTCAGAACAACGCTTTATCGGCACCCTCCCGCAAGAAAAATCAAAACCCGAACAAATTCGGAATGGCGCTTTATGTCATATTACCAATTCCCGAATACATTCGGGAATGGCACTGAATGAGTTAAGAGTTCATAAATGTACACACTCCAAAAGTTTTTGTATGTAGCGAGCTTTTCTGTTGTGTTCATGTTAGGGCCGTTATGGCTTTTTGTTAACATGGCGTGCTCGTGGGCGGGGCACATGCATCCATGCATGTGGAAACAGGTTGATCGTGGAAGGGGTGGTTGTCTTTAAAAGTATAAAAGTATATTTTTGGTTAAAAAAAAAAAGCCCAGACATCCTTGATCTAAAATAAAGTACCGGTCGCTTTTGCTTGCATCTCTGTAGACAAAACAAACCATGAATGACATTTACAATTTCTGTTGATCCAGTTCTGTCTGTCAAATGGATTAGCATTTGCATACTATGACTACGTCTCTTTGTTTTTCATACCACAACAAGGCTGTTTGCAGTTCAGTCTTTTAACTAAATGAACGACAAATGGGCAGCACTTTCATGTATACTGTAAAATCTGCGATTTTCTAAATCGAGTATCAGATCTAGATTTCATTGGAAAAAAAAACAACCAAAAAATGCTAAATAATAATCGTCTGTGTCATTTATCTTTCATGTAAAAGCCAATATTTTCCATCAACAGCTGCAAAAAAGAAACTTTCCTAACCCAGTTTTTCCTTGGGAGCTCCTATGCAGAAGCAGCAAGTGTATAATTTAGACATCATCGTTTAAGCACAGCCCCTCGAACATCACAGGACAGATCTGTCGCTGAGGATCAGTGGCGTGCGCGCAGCCACCCCTCTTTCCACTGTCATGGCGCTGCTTAATATTCATGAGAGCAAATTGGAGGACAGTTATTTAGCTTGGGCGCATAGTGTATTGCCTCTAGGCAGAACACATGAGTGCGAGCGTTTACTCGCTTCAGGCTTGTTGGCATCTGCCTGTCTCAGACTTTGGTGAAATTTTAAGTGGTGTCTTGAGATATGAATGTACATTTTTTGAAGATATGAGCCATCATTCGGGAGAATATATATATATATATATATATATATATATATATATATATATATATATATATATATATATATAAATCCTCGTCTCACCCACCATGGGTGGTGTCTGTCCCCATTTCAGCTCGGGTCCTCTACCAGAGGCCAGGAAGCTTGAGGGTTCTGCGCAGTATCCGTGCTGTTCCCAGCACTGCGCTTTTGTGGACCGAGATATCCGATGTTGTTCCCGGGATCTGTTGCAACCACTCGTCGAGTTTGGGGGTCACTGCCCCAAGTGCTCCGACCACCACAGGCACGACTGTCACCTTTACCTTCCAGGCTCTCTCCAGCTCCTCTCTGAGCCCTTGGTATTTCTCGATTTTCTCATGTTCCTTCTTTCTGATGTTCCCATCACTCGGGACCGCTACATCCACGACAACGGCTTTCCTTTCCCCTTTATCTATGACCACGATATCTGGTTGGTTGGCCATTACCATCTTGTCAGTCTGTATCAGGATTTTTGCTCGGTCATTCTCCACCACCTTGGGAGGTGTTTCCCATTTTGACCTTGGGGTTTCCAGTCCATACTCCGCACAGATGTTTCGGTAGACTATGCCAGCCACCTGGTTATGGCGCTCCATGTAGGCTTTCCCTGCCAGCATCTTACACCCTGCAGTTACGTGTTGGATTGTCTCAGGTGCCTCTTTGCACAACCTACACCTTGGGTCTTGTCTGGTGTGGTATATCCCTGCCTCTATGGCTCTGGTGTTCAGGGCCTGCTCTTGGGCAGCCAGGATGAGTGCCTCTGTGCTGTCCTTTAGGCCAGCCCTCTCTAGCCACTGATAGGACTTCTTGAGATCAGCGACTTCTGCTATGGTTCGGTGGTACATCCCGTGTAGGGGCTTTTCCTCCCATGATTGTCCCTCTTCCAGCACCTCATCCTCTGTTCCCCATTGACTGAGACATTCTCTGAGTACATCATCCGTTTGAGCCTTCTCTTTGATGTATTCATGGAGCTTGGATGTTTCATCCTGGACAGTGGCTCTCACACTCACTAGTCCCCGGCCTCCTTCCTTACGGCTTGTGTACAGTCTCAGGGTGCTGGACTTGGGATGGAACCCTCCGTGCATGGTGAGGAGTTTTCGGGTCTTAACATCCGTGGTCTGAATCTCTTCCTTTGGCCACCTTATTATTCCTGCAGGGTATCTGATCACTGGCAGGGCATAGCTGTTTATTGCCCGGGTCTTGTTCTTGCCATTGAGCTGGCTTCTGAGGACTTGCCTCACCCGCTGGAGGTATTTGGTCGTAGCCGCTTTCCTTGTTGCTAATTCGAGGTTGCCATTGGCCTGTGGTATACCGAGGTACTTCTAGCTGTTTTCAATGTCTGCTATTGTTCCTTCAGGGAGTGAGACCCCTTCAGTGTGAACTACCTTGCCCCTCTTAGTCACCATCCGACTACATTTCTCCAGCCCGAATGACATTCCGATATCACTGCTGTAGATCCTGGTTGTGTGGATCAGGGAGTCTATGTCCCTTTCGCTCTTAGCATACAGCTTGATGTCATCCATGTAGAGGAGGTGACTGATCGTAGCTCCATTTCTGAGGCGGTATCCATAGCCTGTCTTGGCGATTATCTGTCTGAGGGGGTTCAGTCCTATGCAGAACAGCAGTGGGGAGAGTGCATCACCTTGGTATATGCCACATTTGATGGACACTTGCGTTAGTGGCTTGCCATTAGCTTCAAGTGTGGTTTTCCACATCCTCATCGAGTTTGCAACGAAGGCTCTCAGGGTCCTGTTGACCTTATACAACTCCAAGCATCCATTGATCCATGTGTGTGGCATCGAGTCATATGCTTTCTTGTAATCAATCCAGGCTGTGCATAGGTTGGTATGTCGGGACCTGCAGTCTTGAGCGACTGTTCTGTCAACCAGCAGCTGATGTATATATATATATATATATATATATATATATATATATATATATATATATATATATATATATATATATATATATATATATATATATATATATATATATATATATATATATATAGGATTGAATTGGATGATTAACCTTTATTAGTCTTGCAGTGGAGACATTTACATTTCACAGCAACAAATTTATGAAAGGAAGAGGAAAGGAAAGGAAGAAGTAGAAAAACAAAATACAGGAGGTGCTGTCTTCAAGTCAATAGAACAAAAATAAATAAATAACAAATAATATGATAAAACAAAGACACAAAGAGTCATTCATTCTTAAGCACTATCTGCACCCTCTTCGTTGCATGAAGCAGTTCTAGATGAAAGATTAGAGGATCAAAGTGTCCTTTTCACCAGTGCATCAGGGACGTCATGGTGGATTGTGCATGTCCGCTATAAGCTAAATGTTGAAAGCAAATACAATGTAGTAGCAGTTGTGTTAAGTTCATCCTGTCTACTTGATATCTAATTTACAACAGATTATTCTCTTACAGACAGTGTATTGTAGGTGTTCAAATACCTGACATGTTTCGGCGTATATTTCCGCCTTCGTCAGAGTGTGAATCTGACTGAAATTTTATTTATAATATTATTACGCGAAAGTTTTCGAGAGTCATGCGTCAAGGAGTTTCGCCTCCTGGAGGACACTGATCTCATCGCGGGCTCCTCAAGCCATGCATCTATCCAGCTGCTGCATGACTTGAATATTCGTTCGTTCGTTCGTTTGTTCATTTTCCGAGCCGCTTCATCCTCACTAGGGTAGTAGGGAATGCTGCAGCCGATTCCAGCTGTTGTTTTCGTGCAGTAGGCGGGGGACACCCTGAACCGGTTGCCAGCCAATTGCAGGGCACACAGAAAATAACAACAATCCGGCCTTGTACTCACACCTAAGGACAATTTGGAGTGTTCCATCAGCCAGCAATGTATGCTTTTGGAAAGTGGGAGGAAACTGGAGTACCCGGAGAAAACCCACAGACATGTGAGAACACGCAAACTTCCCTGGAGTGCAAATCTACTGCTTTATGTTTACATTGTTATTGTAGAGCAAATCATAAATTATTTGTTGGTTCAATTTGAACCACAGTGGAGACAAAAGGAACTAACATTTGTTAGGGCGGGATGTTATTCTACTGTCTTCTCTTCTTGTAACTCAGTGAGCCTTTTGTAATGTCCTTTTCTTTGGTGATTCTTGCTTGCTTGGTGCTGCTTTTTATTTCATGACCTTGTCAAAGGATGTGGAATCCAAACAACTCGAGGCTGAATGAAGTAAAATGATGCAACAAACATTTTTGGTCAGGGTGGAACACCTTACAATCTAAATTCACTCAATTGGATTGGATTGGATTTGCCTTTATTAGTTAGTTTATTAGTGAATGCTTTATTTCATGCATCTGTGCAATTGTATGTGATCCGATGCACACCGTTCTGACCTTGAAAAAGGAAGGCCAGGATTTTATTAAAATCCCAAGAGATTTTGTATGCTTTTTTTGGTTTGTATTTCTTAAGGTGACACAGAAGGGTTTTTTTCTAAATATGTTGCACTACTTTGATATACAGTGAAGAAGTAAAGTTCAGCATTTTAGGAAGTGGCACACAAAATAAAGACATTTCCACTGCCTCCTCCACACCTAATAGAAACCCTTAAATCAATTGGGAACGTGGCTTGACTAAAAGGGGGGAAAATCGTGTTGTATGTGAAATTTGGGAATCAAGAACACCTTTTTGAGTAAATGAGTCTAAATGTTTTTTGACAATGATTTCCAAAATGTCCTTTTTCTACCTTTTGAGACATTCTCATTTATATTTTTTATTTTTTGGTTAGACCTATTAAAAGTTGACACAATGCACTGAATACAGGTTTTACCATGTTTTGCGATTCATATGACATATTTTGTATACATATACTGTATATATACATTTTAATGCACAGAACCAGTAATTTGTGACGTATCAGAAAAAAAAGATACCTAGTCCAGGATGAATAAATATTGTTCACGTTTGTTATGATATTTTATACTTAATATATTATTATTATTATTATTATTATTATTATTTTTATTTTTATTATTATTATTTTTATTGTTGTTATTGTTATTGTTGTTATTATTATCGTTATTATTATTAGTAGTAGTAGTCTTCGTACTTTATTATTATTATTATTATTATTATTATTATTATTATTATTATTAGTATTATTATTATTATTATTATTATTAGCAGTAGTAATAGTAGTAGTAATAGTAGTAGTAATAGTAATAATTTCTCCACTGCGAGACTAATAAAGGCAAATCCAATCCAAACCAATCCAATAGTAGTAATACTTTCTTATTCTTATTCTTTAATTTATTATTATTATTATTATTATTATTATTATTATTATTATTATTATCTGATTTGCTAGAGATGAAACAAACAAGTGCAGATTCTGAGTGAGTGCCCGATGGTAGAGAAATATAGCTCCATTTATGATTGTGGGGAAAAATGCTTACATATCTACAGTAAGTGGCGTACAATTGCAACCGTTTCACTTCAAATCAAGAGTTGATTTGATTTGCTACAACGTGTCGATTTGTTTGTCTGTGAGGGAGTGTAGAGCAGCAAGATATTATGGCGGGTCATATTGCTGGTTTCAAGCTGCAGGAGCTGAGAAAGAAAAAAGATGAGGGGGATCTGCAATTTGAAACCTTATTAGGAATTTATGAAGTGCTAAAATGTTTTCTCCCCTGAGCCTGCCGTCAGTGTCACTGTAAGCCATTTAGAGCGAAGCCACCAAACTCGTAGCTCGGAGACTGAGATGGCAATCTCGGGCAAGCTAGTAACATGAAGCATGTACTCCGTGCACACATCTGTCTCAACGCAGAACCCAGATCAACTCATTTTGATTGTGGATCCTAAATATTTATCAAACATGGCGGTTGGTATACATGTACAGTATCCATGCGGGCACTTTCTGGCTAGTTGGCTGTTGTGTATGCATTTTAGTCTACCGCCGTCTTGCCTGCTCCCTGGTTCAAGCAAGAGTGGTGGTCACGTGACCATTGATCTTCAGATTCACAGATGTCAAATTCAAGAGACTGATCTGACCTCTCGCACTGTGTCGACTTAACCTTTGTTTCCTCTTCTGCCTCCACAGTTTTCAGTGAGGACCTACATTCCAGCTTATATTTTGTCAATGCATCGCTTCAAGAGGTAGTATTCGCCAGCACCACAGGGACCTCAGTGCCCTGTCCCGCTGGGGGCGCAGCCCCTGCATCACTGCGCTGGTACCTGTCCACCGGCGAGGAGATTTATGACGTCCCCGGCATACGACACGTGCACCCCAATGGAACTCTCCAGATCTTCAACTTCCTGCCATCCAGCTTCAGCAAGCTGATCCACGACAACACATACTATTGTACAGCCGAAAACCCCTCGGGCAAGATTAGGAGTCAGGATGTCCACATTAAAGCTGGTAAGTCCATAAGGAGAACTTTTTTTGAAGGTGGATGTTGGAAGAACTGAAATAAATGAAATGTTGACAAATTGTGATTCATTGCTTAGTTTCACGGGAACCCTACACGGTCAGAGTGGCTGACCAGAAGGCTATGCGAGGCAGTGTAGCCGTTTTCAAGTGCATTATCCCCGCTTCCGTTGAGTCCTACGTCAGTGTTGTATCGTGGGAGAAAGACACAGTCTCGCTAAGCCCAGGTAAGACCGCAACGAGTTCTTCGTGTAAGTAGGATTTTAAATTAAATGTATAATGTCTGTCAAGGACAATGTGCAGTGACTCTCATTTAAAATCATTGCTTAAAAATCATCTGGATTATTTGCTGACTTTTTCTGAACAGTTACTTTTTTATGTTGTATTTCCGCAAACCATATTCCCGGTAGTCGAGTGGTTTGCACACCGGCTTCACAGTGCAGAGGTTGCCGGTTCACGTCCCGCTTCGGCCTCCCTGTGTGGAGTTTGCATGTTCTCCCCGGGCCCGCGGGGGTTTTCTCTGGGTCCTCCGGTTTCCTCCCACATTCCAAAAACATGCATGGCAGGCAGATTGAACACTTCAAATTATCCCTCTGTGTGAGTGTGAGAGTGACTGTTGTACGTCTTTGTGTGCCCTGCGATTGGCTGGCAACCAATTCATGGTGTCCCCCGCCAAATATTGCTGGGATAGGCTCCAGCAACCCCGGCGACCCGAATGAGGAATGGAGCGGTACGGAAAATGCATGGATGAATATTCCCTTCACAACCTCGGCCTCTTATTTCTAAACACAGCCGTGGATTTCATCGCCAGGCCTTCGGTAGTGCTAGGTCTGAATCAATCCAGACTGAAAAAAGTGTGGTAAGATACTACAAGTCCACTCGAGAGTACCATTAGGGGGAAATAACTGACCAACCTTTCTTAATGATGTCCATTTTGTCATGAAAAGTCCATCTTGAAAATGGCTTTAACAGTAACCAAACCAAATCCACCAACCAAATACATTTCTTCTCCTCCTTCAGCCATTGTGGTTTGACAAAACTGCCATTGAATCAACACAATATATTTGCATATGCAGCTTGCTACCGATACAGTGTTTAGCTCTGGCCAGTATGCTCTGACTAGCAGCTAGTGATACTATAATTGGCTAGTCACTAGCCAATCATAGTTTGTGAAAATTCTGACGGTTCCAGCGCCTTCCAGCAGGCCTTGGGTTGCCAACTTGAAATCCATCCATCCATCCATCCATTTTCTGTACCGCTTATAACTCATTAGGGTCGCGGGGGATGCTGGAGCCTACCTTAGCTATCTTCGGGCACGAGGCGAGGGACACCCTGAATTGGTTGCCAGCCAATCGCAGGGCACACAAAGACGTACAACAGTCACTCTCACACTCATACCTACAGACAATTTGGAGTGTTCAATCTGCCATGCATATTTTTGGAGTGTGGGAAAAAAACGGAGGACCCGGAGAAAACTCACGCGGGCCCATGGAGAACATGCAAACTCCACACAGGGAGGTCAGACCGGGACGCGAACCGGCGACCTCTGCACTGTGCTAACCACTCGACTACCGGGCCGCCCAACTCGAAATCTGATTGGTTAAAGCAATAGTTTCATCGACACTTATTTTTTGCTCCGGGTCCCGCAGAACTGATTGTAAAGGCGTCCAGGTAGATTTCTGAACCTGGTAACAAATGACGGCTGAAATGTGATTGGTTACATGCTTAATAACAAAACCACATGTCTGGAAGCAGCGCAACAGTGGAAAAGTAATGAAATGAATCTGAAAGACAATTTGGAATTATTTCTTACGAATTCATGGCCAAAATACGATTACCATCAGTCCGTGATTCTGATGTTTTTAGGTCAGCAGAGAAGGCTTTGTAAGCCTTGATGGTCCATCACTGATATACATGTATATGTCAGTGCATCTTTCAATATTTTGTTAAGGGCTTCTCTAAGTAAAAAAAAAAAAAAATCAAGCAAAATATGTTTGTTCAATTTTTTGTGTTCGTATTGCAGGAGATATGACAATTCATGAATCATAACAAAAATGATGTGTAAGCATTCAAATTTTTATTTTGAGAGCATGTTCATGATTTGCTACTCAATCTCCTTAAGTCATTGACCCACTAATGAATATATATGCAATTTATATGCCTACTTTTTTCGATGATCATAATTAATTTCTCCTTGGAATATTGCTACTTTTTCTCCAAATACGACTGCATTGACTATTTTCCCGCGTGAGTCACAGTACTGGGAATCAACAGCTCCATATGACGGCGTCTCTTAGGCCGCCAGCGATTGTTGTTACTGTCACACTAAATCACCGCGTCTCTCCTTGTAGCTCATTCTCAACTCGGTCAAGTTCCAACGTCTACTTGGCATCACAGACCTTTTTTTTAAGTCATGTAACTCAGCATGACAACTGCGGCACGTTTTTATTTTTAATTCACGTTAAAAGCAGTGCTTATCACTGTTATTGCTCCGTGTTCCGCCTACGGGCTGCTTTTGCTTCATACTGAGGCATTCAGAGACCTGTGAGTGAGCACTTGATGTCATTTGACTGAGGGCAAAATCTGGGACGGTGTTTTGGTGGCATTTTAAACGTGTCTACTCAAGCATGAATATGTGTTTTCTGATCCATGCCGGGGACTTATTTACTGGCGAGTTTGCCTGACTTACTGCAAGCTGTCAGTTAAAAGTCATGCCCTCGTCACAAAAATTTGGCCAAATATTCAGTACGCAGATACGATTTTGAGGTGCAAATAGAGCAACTCGTGTAGACACCTGCAAGGGTTGTGGTGGTGGTGGTGGGGTTCTTTCATCTGGATCCGCCCTTTTGCAAGAACGGCAGTATTGGATGCTGTTGTGTTTACTTCCATAAAGAGAAAGGCGAGGCTGTCAAAAACATGAGCACACGGTCAAAATCACTGCTGCTCTCTGATAAATATTTGATGATAGATTCTGATGCATGGGCAGATCTACCTCACACTTTGATGGAGAGGTTGAGTTTACTTCAAGCCGTCTCTTGCTGCAGGAGGATACTAGTAGAGCTTTGAGAATAGCAATGAGCTGAAGTTTGACCCAGCCTTGTTTTGAAACTCATTCTGCAGGTTTTTTCTTTCTCTTTCTCTTTCTCTTTGTCTTTCTCTTTCTCTTTCTCTTTGTCTTTCTCTTTCTCTTTCTTTTTGTCTTTCTCTTTCTCACTCTTTCTCTCTTCCAGCCTCTCTCTCTCTCTCTCTCTCTCTCTCTCTCTCTCTCTCTCTCTCTCTCTCTCTCTCTCTCTCTCTCTCTCTCTCTCTCTCTCTCTCTCTCTCTCTCTCTCTCTCTCTCTCTCTCTCTCTCTCTCTCTCTCTCTCTCTCTCTCTCTCTCTCTCTCTCTCTCTCTCTCTCTCTCTCTCTCTCTCTCTCTCTCTCTCTCTCTCTCTCTCTCTCCTTGTCTCTCTCTTTTTTGTTCAAATTTTCATGAAAAAAACGACCCTTTGTTGAGAATAAGAAAATCAAGTGCACTTCTCTTAGTTGTGAAGGTGAGGAGAAATGAATGCTTGTAGGCAATGTTCTTTCAAAATTTTCATGTGTCTGAATAGACACACAAGCTCCCTGAGCACCCCGAGGACTGCTGTGAGCAACATCAGATGTGTACGCTGTGGGCAGGGCACATTCGCGCCGTTCTGCTCCGATTGGCTAAGTAGCGTACGTGAACTGTATGGCATTATTGGCTGGACACCAGTCACTCATTGAGTTACATTGTAAAATGGTAAAAAAAAATATATATATATATATATATATATATATATATATATATATATATATACAGTAAAGTCTCGTTATATCGATATCGGATATATCGATAGTCCCGGTTATATCGATACTATTTCTATGCACGCACGGAGAAAATTACATGCAAACAGGGTCGGATATATCGATAGTCCCGGTTATATCGATATTTTTTCTGACTCCCTTGAATATCGATATAACGAGACTTTACTGTATATATATATATATATATATATATATATATATATATATATATATATATATATATATATATATATATATATATATATATATATATATATATATATATATATATATATATATATATATATATATATATATATATATATATATATATATATATATATAGAGAGAGAGAGAGAGAGAGAGAGAGAGAGAGAGAGAGAGAGAGAGAGAGAGAGAGAGAGAGAGAGAGAGAGAGAATTAGTCTAATTAACTAGATTATATCAGTTCTAAAATTAGATATTAAGTAATGCGTTTCTGTTTTATTTTATTTTGTGCGCTGCATAGATGTTCTTGTTCGCTGAGTAGGTGCAAGCGGTGCGCGATTGTGCACGCGCACAGCTTAGAGGGAACATTGCTTGTAGGGATGAAAGAAAACAACCTCGAATGAGCACTAAGACCGCTAATCGACTTCCATTTTTCTTTTTCAGAATTCCAAACAATGTTTGTAAATGAATTTAAACTTTCCAGACTAGGTCAAGGCTCAAATAATTGCTCAGTCGTTATTGACTGTACAATGTTTAAAACTCAGTGGTGGGCCATCTGGGCCTGCAAGGCCTTCTCTGCTGGCCTAAAAACTCAAAATCAGACTGATGTTGATAAAATTTTGTCCATAAATTCTTATTAAATATTTCCAAATCGTCTTTCAGCTTCCTTTCATTGCTTTTCACCTGTTGTGCTGCTTCCAGATGTGTGTTTTCCCATTACCAGAGTCATAAATCTACCAAAACGCCTTCACAATCAGTTCTGCAGGCCCTGGAGCATTAAATGCGGTGTCAATGACTCGGTTGCTTTGACCAATCAGATTTCGACTTGGTGACGCTATGAGCTGGAGGTCTTGGGTGAACACCTTGGACTAGTTGTAGAACACATGTCAAAAGATTTCCAGAAAAAATGTTCTGCCCTGTTTTGGTTGATCTTCAAATCGTTGGATAGGTTCCGTCGTAGTTTTTTATTTCGCCATCGACTTTTATTTCGACATCGACTTTGACGACAGGAGAAAACAGAGCAAAGTGTGTCAAAAATCAGTGGATAACGTCTCATTCTGAACGGGTCTAAAATAGATGCGTAATTACAGAGCCGTGTCTTAATTAATCAGCTGTGATTGAAAAGTTAATTAGAATATGAATTACTTGCTAGAATAAGGACTGCTTAGTAGTTATTGAAGCGGCCTATTTTGAATGTGAATGCACGCGACGTGAGTTCGCGAGTGTTGCAACTAGCAACCCATTAACCTGTCATGAATTTTCAAACCGGTCTTGCATGTTCAAGCTTTCATATGCCCTGCTGTTGTCGTCTGCTCCTTTTGATAAACAATTAACAGAGCTAATGGAGAGATAAAAGAGACGCAGGGAAGAAAGGCGGCGGGGGGCGACAAGCTGTGCTGTGTTGTGTATTTTACAGCGGCGCTTTGTTTTGAAGGGATGCTGCGGTGCCGAACCCACCTTTGTGTGTCAGTGTCCTGTTTGTGGAGTGGCTTTCAAAAGGGAATCATTTGTGTGGGTTTTCAATTGATGTATTCGTACTATTCCTTATCTTATTCAAGATGTCAGCCAGAGCGACAGATTTGGTATCGAGAAAAAGAGAAGAAAAAAAAATGGATCATCAAAAAAAGTAGCAAAGATGTCAGTGACACCTTGCACATTTGGCTTGCATAGTTTAGGGAGTAAGAAAACATATTCTTACAGAAACTGGAGTATTATTTATCCGCTTGAAAATTTATTTCTTTTATTTTTTTTTTACGTATTAGTTGTGACCTACGAGCACAGAGCTGGGACAGATGTGCACCTACCGCGTGCAAAGTTTCGAGTTCTTACTCATTTTGTTACTTTATTTTCATGTCTGCCCTTCACCTCCGGCTGCTTTTAAAACTTTTCATTAAGTGATTTGGCTTGCCTGCGATTGGCTGGCAACCAGGTCAGGGTATCCCCTCCATACAACCCGAAAGATAGCTGGGGGTGGGGGGGCTCTTCCTGCACACCCTTATGTGGATAAAGCGGATTAGAAAATAGCTGGATAGATGGCTGGCCTGCCCAAACATAATTTTGTCACATAAATGTTTTGCATTGTAAATAATTGGCCTGATGAAAAAATAATGATTTTTTTCCCTCACATTGTACAATAGATATTCATTCTTTATACTCACGACGGTCGCATGGATGCTGGACTCTATCCCAGCTGTCTTCGGGCAGTCGGTGGGGGAAACCTTGAACTGGTTGCCAGACAATTCACACCAAGGGACAATTAGGGCGAAGAGAAAAAGTCAATTTCCTCCTGTGTGGAAAGTGGCCGTGCTCTTATTTGCTTTATGCAAATGACTCCATCCGATACTTAAAAACATTAAAATAAAACATCTTTTAGTTGCAGTTGTGCTCAAGTCGGCACCTACCCAGCTGTGCGTTTTACCTTCTATAGGCATCTTGATTTCTTCGCTGTCCCCCTTATGTTGTTCTTTGTTACAAAATGCTAACAGAGCCTCATAAATTTGTCGGGTGGCAAATACAGTCACAGTCTAAACCAAAATTTGCGGCAAGGGCGTTTAAGGATATAGGTTATAGGCGTATATAGGGTATCGGCGTTCGGTGGTAAAACATGACTGCTTCCTGAAATTTATCATGCCAGCGATATGCCGCCGCCTCCATTTTTCACAGAGATTGACAGTGAGGGCACTGAGCGGCAAGCAGAGACAGAAGGGAGGGGGGGGTTGTAAATCCAACACGCCCAAAGTCAGCCCAACCTTGAAAGGAGTCCAACGTGCTTGAAACGAGCTCGGGCGAGAACAAGATGTAAAGAAATGTGCGACGGAAAGAAGAAAATTGTGGGAAGGAGAGAATAGGAAGAACATGTGAAAGGTAGAGGGGAGGTGAGTGGGCGAAGCACTTTGCTTGGTAAACAAGTGTGCCGCATCACATTGGCCACATGATATCTTTCTCACTTCCCCTCCCTCCATCTTGCTCTCGCCTTCGAAGACTCCATCTTTCTCCTCCTCGCAGAAACGTGCCTCGTTGTGCTTGCTGTTAGGGAGGCTGGAAATGGGTCAAGGCTCAAGCAGAATTGTGTCTGATCCCTGCATAACAAACATTGCAATCATGAATAAATAGGCAAGCATGCACGTGGTGCAGGTTCATGGAAAAACAAACTCTTCATATATCAATTCTTTGTTTTATGTGGTTTATATATATGATAGTTTCTGATGAATCCTTCATTTTCTTCAAAAGATGACCCTGTGCTTTATAATCCGGTGCGCCTTATATGTGAAGTAACAATGAACCGCAACAGGTCTCGCAACTACTCTCAGCAGCCAGCGACTCCATTTCCAAACCCCGTAAAAGAAGTGCAATCTGAGATATATAAAACTTTCATTGCAGGAAATTTCATTTCAGGCCGACTTTTTTCTCGATTTCGCCCTAATTTTCCGTTTTTGGCAAAATAATTCGAACTGGAAAATTTTGCATTTCTTGCTTGTTTTTGTGTTTTGTGTCTAAAAAAAAATCATTTTTTTCAGAACATTCTCAGGACAAAATTTTCCATGAAAATAAATGTTTTAAAGAAGGAAAATTGGCAATCTCTGAAAAAGTATTATTGTATTATGATAAACTCTGATAAAACCCTGGAATATTTTTGAGCTCATAAAATGCACAAAATACAACACATTACGCTACTTTGCAATTTCTATTTTTGTGTTTGACATCAAAGCCCTGCAGGCAAAAATGCCGTTTCTTTGTATGTATGTGAGTGTGTGTGTGTGTGTGTGTGTGTGTGTGTGTGTGTGTGTGTGTGTGTGTGTGTGTGTGTGTGTGTGTGTGTGTGTGTGTGTGTGTGTGTGTGTGTGTGTGTGTGTGTGTGTGTGTGTGTGTGCGTGCGTGTGTGTGTGTGTGTGTGTGTGTGTGTGTGTGTATCTTCTTGTGTGTTGTCTGTATTCCAAATTATCACTTTAAAAATGTTTGTTGGTGCTTAGGTGGATTCTCCCAAAGCAAAATCAACACCCCCGCCCCAAAAAATATGGGGACATGAGCTGTAGTACACTTTCGTGATAGCAATAACACATTTGCTGTTACCTTTGACTGAAGAAAAAAAAAACTTTTTTTTGTATTTTGTAAAGTTTTCCCTCCAACTGCAAACAAAAAAAATAATACTTCTGATGAGGTTTGTTTGACATTTTCTAGTGTTCATAAATAGTGGTACTATAGCTTTGGCACGCAAGGTTTGCTTATCTTGAGCAGACGTTTGGTTTCCTGGCCTGGCCTTATGAGGTTTGTGGTTTGGGGAAGAAATAATTTATTCCTCTTGCTTTCTGTTTGATGCTTTTGAAGTTTCCCCTCTTAGCTCTGGTGAAGGTTTGAGGACGTGATACATATTTGATAAGAATCGACAGATAGCAGGGTGACTGAGAAAGCCAGGGAAGCAAATCGATCTCACGATGGTGCTCCCAAAAGCATCTTAAACCTAAGGTCATTCGTAGCTCTTTCTTCTTGCTCTCATTTAGACAAACAAGCTTTCATGTTTCTCCTTCAGAATAAATTTAGATGACATTGAAAGTGAACAAAATACCACAATAAATCTATTTTTCGGCTAGCTTGCTGCCGGCATGATGTAATGGAGTGTTTTCATAATGTTCGCGATTAAAGCTAGCTAATAGCGAACCACTATATTAGGGGTCGGGAACTTTTTTGACAAATTAAGAGAGCCATAAAAGTAAAATATTTAGGAATGTTTTTCAGTGAGAGCCACACACACACACACACACACACACACACACACACACACACACACACACACACACACGCACACGCACACGCACACGCACACACACACACGCACACACACAGTATATGCTATAAAAAGTTATGCTTTTTATTGTTTTACTTCACATTAACAACCATTGAACTTATTTTTGGTAATGAGCTGGCACGATGGCTGTTTTTACCAGCTGACATACACAGACACATTCAACAAATGTTGAAGCAAGCACTCTTCCATCATTGTTTCCTAACAAATAGTAGCAATATGGCAGGTGTTATGCTGTTTGGGCAAGGGATAATTAGGGTGCTGATGGCGACACGCTTTGGGAGACTGGGCAGCCTCTCGTCTTTTATTGGCAATTTGGCTTCCTGTGACAGGGATGCCCTCAATTTTTTTTTCTTGGACTAAGGGCAGATTTTTAAACTCGACGCTTGTGAACCATCTCATACTGTAAGACAGGAAAGCATGATTTTTACATGACATGTAAAGAAAGGGATATTGCCATCTCATTGAATAAAAAACATAGCTTCATATTGTCTCTTGAATTTGGATGTATTTGATGTTTGATGCTCTTCATTAAAAGAATATTGTTGACCCTGCCGGAGTCAGGAAACACTGGCAGAAATGGACTGGAGTGGGGCCAGAATTACACTGGCACTAAGCCAAAGCACAGATTAGTCACGAGCATGGTGTTGGCTAATTACAGGCGGTACAAGCAATTAATTTCTGTTTATAAACTCTCCTGGATGCGGGATTTGATAGGCTGCTGTTTGTATCGGTTCTGTATTTGCTGTGTGTGTTGGTGACAGGTGGCACGTTTTTGAGCTGAACCCTTTCCATATGCTCCCTACTGGGGCTAAATGGAGTCAAACTGGGTCCTTCGTCACATCCCGTATGCAAAAGTGTCTGATCCCATCTTAAAAGGGACTGATTAAAGTTTAAAAAGCCACTTAAAATTCAAATCACCCCGCTGACCTAAGAGGGATTTTTCACAAGATTTGTATTTCTCTTGGCGTCATCTTCCATCCAATCAAGGATTAAGACACAGACTTATTCTGCTCCATGGGTGGTAAATCTCGAAAAATACAGTAAATCGCATTGAGCCTCTTTAAAACTTTCACACAAAGCCTCGGAGTCTGCGGCCTCATGCTGGGCATCTGCGACGCTGATTAGACATGATCCTGCTTTGAGAGCACCTGCTGGACACCAATCACATGGAGAGGTACTCCCTCTCTCTCTCTCTCTCTCTCTCTCTCTCTCTCTCTCTCTCTCTCTCTCTCTCTCTCTCTCTCTCTCTCTCTCTCTCTCTCTCTCTCTCTCTCTCTCTCTCTCTCTCTCTCTAAAAATGGTTGGTTACAAATGGATGGTTACAAATGCAATAGAAATCTCGGGTAGTCTGTAGAGATATCAACTTTCCACTGACGGATGGAGTCTATCCCAGTTGTCTTTCAGAACTGAACTCATTGCCAGCCAATCGCAGGGCACACAGAGACGAACAACCATCCGTGCTCACAATGACAACTTGGAATGTACCTTGTTCAATAAGTCTGCCCGGCATGTTTTTGGAACGTGGGAGGAAACTGGAGTACCCGGACAAAACCAACGCAGGCATGTGGAGAACATGCAAATTCCACACAGGAAGGCGGATTCTGATGCTTCTCTGCACTGTGAGGCCTGCATGCAAACCCTCATCCACTGTGTTGCCCACAAATCAATAAATAAAATAAAATACAAAGCCAACTGGGTGGTTTAATGGTTAGCTCATGTGCATCAGAGCTGTCCGGTTTGCACAATAATTTTGCCCAATGTCCTCCACTCCTATATAGTTATTTTCTCAGATTATTTAAAGCGGCAAACAATCACCTGCCTGCTCTGAAATGATCAGCTGACTTCGCCCAAAGGTGACATTGTATTTTTTTCCGATGTATGAGACGGGAGAAATCATTCTTTCATTCTTCAAGGCTCATTTTCTCTCCTTTTAGACACACATATTCACACGCATGCACGCACGCACACACACATACACACACACACACACACACACACACACACACACACACACACACACACACACACACACACACACACACACACACACACACACACACACACACACACACACACACACACACACACACACACACACACACACACACACACACACTCTCTCTCACACACACACACACACACACACACACACACACACACACACCACACTAATGCACACACTCACACTCCCACATACTAGACTTGCAGCCCGTCATTGGCCTCACCTTGCCATGTACCGCAAGCATCTAGGATCTAACCATCTGAACTCCCTGTGAGCTGCTGCTTAAGCAATCGTGAAAACTAGAAGCCAGTTCAATCTCATCACAGTGCCACACACCCTGTGGATATAATTTCAAAGATACCGACGCCAGGTCTGTGACAGCCTCTTACTTACATAAAGAATAAAAGGATGCGGTTCTCGTTTGTGATCCCCACCAGCCTAGTTATTTGCGGTCACGTTGTCCCGAGGTGAAAGCCGAGAACCGAGTGGCTTTTTTTTGACAGACGCACCCTGCAATCTTCACATCAGCGTAGGAGCACAGGCAGCCAATCAGAGGCAAGCGCTCATTACCGCACATGCTTATCACCTGCATGCAGCTGCGGTCGTCCATCGGAGGCGGTTGAGGTATTGAGCAAGGAAAACGGGAAGGGGAGTGGAAAGGGGGAAATTTGTCTTGTGGTGTAGCACAGCTACATTGGCATCCCTCCCTTGCATCATTTAAGAGGTTTAAATTTGAAGACATATTTTTCATGTGACTATATAATCCTCCTTTGTCATCTGGGCCGAATGAATGGAGGAAATCATTGTTTGCCGAGACTGGAGAAGCCCCGGCATGGCAATTTTTAAAACGCAATTCGGAGCGAAGACATGCTTTGTAGCCCTCGCGAAAATGAGAAGGGGAGCGAGCGAGAAGCCGAGATAAGCTCAGTCTCAATTGATTTTCCCGTTCCTTTCTGCTGCGCTTGAGTTTCCATGGCAACGTGGTCAGGTTCCTTCTGCTTCCTAGGGCAAGTGTAATTGTTGTCTTTCTCGCAGCCCAACTCTCAACGTGTCTTTCTTCTCCTTGAATTTCACATCATTTATCGTGGCTGTGTATATTTCTTCAGTGTCTTAAATGTTATTTATTTTTTCGTAGAAATTTGGCAAACCCTCAGCAATATTTTTACACCATTTACTACCTTGGCCCCTGGTTCCCATTGACTCTGAAACATATATGCTGTGTACCAAATCTCAATTCTTCAGCGCGTGATCAAGAGTTCACTTGAAGAAAGCAGTACCTTTTTGTGCTTCGCCATGTTGAACTGCCCTCATCGGCACGGATACACACGATGTGCTGCTGCCTAACTTGCTCCACATCGTCCCGTTAAAACAAGTAGAAAAAGAAAATTGGGAGATACATTTTGGTGGATGCCCGGCGGATACATAAGCGCTGCATCACTCGCAGTTTCCTCTGAAGTAGGGAGAAATCTATTTGCTCAAAGAAGCTGCTTGCATAATCCTTTTGTTACACTTGCCAGCTGCGAGCAAAGATAGGGCACTGCAGGATTTGGCATGAATATCATTGGGAGGACAAATAAATGAAACTGATAAGTGTTTTAGCACCCGGTCCTTTGCATAATCCAAGATAAATCAAAATCTTATTTTTTTTTTAATCGTGCTAAATGAATGAAAAAAAATTACGAGTGTTGTCATTTTTGAAATGCTGCCTCAAAAAATAACATATTTCCGAGCAAAAGTCTGAATTTCGTTGGATTTTATTCAGGCATTTTTCTTTCTTTTTGTTTGTCTGTTTTCAGTCCATGGTTGAGATTTATCGTGAAAGTTTTATTTATAGAAACAAAACTGAAAGGGTCAGTCTGGCAAAGATTTTAAAAAGTATGCCTTGAATCTTCTTGGGTGTCCTGGAGTTTATCATGGCAGTCAGCGGGAGACGCACTGAACCGGTTGCCAGCCAATTGCAGGGCACATTGAGACCAACAAGGATCCGCTATCACCCTCACACTTAGGGACAATTTGTAGTGTTTTTTTTAACCGCATGTTTGTGGAATGTAGGGGAAAATCTAAGTACTCAGAGAAAACTGACATGCAAATGAAACTGATCACAATCAAATTTCCCCCCCGCTTCTTTGTGAAGATGATCCACTTAATGAGCCAATCTTGGTTTTCTTGTTTTTCCACAAAATGTCTGCCATGACATGCCATGTTTTGGGTGAGCGTGTACGGCAGGTCCCTTATACCCGAGTCGCATTAACATTTGACTATGCTGAAGAAACAATAGAGATGTACACCATAAGGATGGTGGGTCTTGACATACATGATGACTGAAATATTGATGTTTGTGAAGATCATGGCAGAAAAATCTGAGGAGGATGGAAAAAGATGCTTTGAGACAAGAGACAGAGAGAGAGAGGGAGAGAGAAGAAGTCATTGTGGGTGTGGCTAGCCTCTGAGGTGTTGGGACGCAGACTCAAATAGACCGGCATGAGTGTTGCATCTGAGGCGATGAGAAGGCTTGTCATAGGACCAGCCTTTTTTTTTTACAGCATAGACATATCTTGTTGCTACGCTCACCGAGAAAGTATTGAGCAGGTTGAAATGGACGGTTTCCATCCACTCATGAGTCTTATAACACCTTTAGAATGGACTGAAGACAAAAATTTGGTTGGAGAGAAAGGGAAGGTGTTTCTCCAATGTGACATAATTCAATTGTTTATTCATGATGTGATCCATTATACACTTAAAGGAACATGTTGACACCAGCCAAAATAGACTCTGGACTTATTCATTGCTTTCTTTTGGCAGAGGTGTGAATGCAGTGTGACACATATACAGTAGGTAGTCTGGAAAAGAAGAACTACACAATGAAGGGATCTGTGTTTTGTACACTGTTGAACTGCTGTGTCTAGTTGCGGCAACACTGCCTAAAAAAGTAAAATTAAAATTAAAATTTTAAACTCCCTGTGTGGATGAATGGTGGTGAGACCAGCCAAGATGTTTGGACTGGAGTCAGTGCTACTGAAGAAAAGACAGGAAGCAGAGCTGGAGGTAGCAGAGATGAACATGTTGAGGTTGTCTTTGGGAGTGACCAGGTTTGATCGGATCAGGAATGAGTACATTAGAGGGACAACTCATATTAGAGGCTTTGGAGACAACGTCAGATAGGCCAGACTGAGATGGTTTGGACAGTTGGAGAGTGACTAAATCGGGAGAAGGATGCTGAGCCTTGAACTGCCAGGCAGGAGCCCGAGAGGAAGACCTAAGAGGAGGGTTATGGATGTTGTCAAAGAGGACATGAAGGTTGCTGGTGTGAGAGAAGAGGATGCACAAAACCGGGTTAGATGGAGGACACTGATTCGCTGTGGCGAACCCCAGAAGGGAAAAGTCGAAAGGAAAATAAGAAGACTTGTTGTATAGCCCACCATTGCCAGACCTTTGCTGGACACGGACATGTACACGCACTGCAGATGCCCTCGAAATTACCCAAACAAACAATATTACAGCCCCCCGAACGAGTCAGTCAGATTGTCTTGAGGTCATATTTTACATGTTGTCTTGTCCAGACGTCGTCAATTACACGTCAGATTAAGACGACTGGTGTCGGATTAGCCAATCCTTAGCCAGAAACATTCTCGATTAGATTATAGTATATGGACATCTGGGTTACTGCAATCGCTCTGCTGAAACAAAATAGCATTAAGTCAGCGAAACAGTACACACACTTATAATCAGCGGGAAGAGGACAAGGGGGAGGGGGTGGATGAGAAAGTCTGTCAGTCATTTTTACTATTTCCAAATGATACTCGCTACATTGTTTCAACAAATGCTCCCACTTCCAAAATGGGGATTATGTGCAGTTTCACATTGTATCCAGATTGTGTGAATTTGTCTCTGTGGGGGATCAGTCCCCGAGTACAGGCAACTGTCCTTGCTAATAATAATGGTTATTTGCTCTCTCTTTACTTAACGTTTGTACACAGCCTTCCTGGCAGATAAATGTACGGAGATTACCTTCTAATTAATGCCTGCAGCGCGGCATACTCAGTGGAGTTTAGTTCTGTGTTGACTGTTTTAGGAATGACAATGGTATATTCAAGATGGCATCATACATTTTTAATACGTTTTTCACCTTTTTTGGAGGAGGAGACTGCTGAGCGGGTGCGCCTTTTCGGCAGCATGAATATGTCACCACTGTTTTTGATTTGGAAGGAATGTCGGTGCCATTTGACTGTCATCGCTCGACAGTTCAGGGGCCATTGTGGTTTTTTTTTGTACCTGTAACGGGCAGCATTTTCACAGCCCTGCTTGGTTTAGCTTAAAGGTCGGTGCTGTTGGACAGTCTGCGGCTGGATGGATGCATGCCTTGAGAAGCCCGCAATGAGAAGAAAATAGTGTCAGCGCAAAGCACGGATGCCTATGTGGAACTGTTGCGGCTTGGAATTGAGGCGGTTTTTCGCGGGACAGGAGATATGAGAAAATCATTTTTCCTCAATGGATGCTACAGCTTGGTGTTTGCTTTCAACATTTAGCTTGTAGCAGATGTGCATATATCACCATGACGTCCCTGATGCACTGGTGAAAAGGATACTTTTATCCTCTCCTTTCTAATCTGGAACTGCTTTCTAATTCAAAGAGGGTGGTTGACCAGTTAGTGCGTTTGCCCCACAGCGCTGAGATGCAGAATTTGATTCCTGTGAGGAGTTTGTATGTTTTCTCCGGTATTCCGGTTCCTTGTCTCATTCCAAAAGCATGCATGGTAGGTATTTTGTTTTTCTACTTCTTTCTTTCATTTCCTCTTCTTTTCATCACTTTCCTGCTGTGAACTGTAAATTTCTCCACTGCGAGACTAATAAAGGTTAATCCAATCCAATAAAACATGTCAAAAAGTTATTGTGTCTTTGAAGCTTTGCAGACGAGTGAAACATGATTAACAATACACAATTGTTGTATTTTTCTGATACATATATAGATTTTCTAATTACATAAAGCTACTTTTTGGTTGACGCTTAATGCAAAAACAACAATTCATTCATCCATTATCTGAACCGCTTATCCTCGTGTGGGTCGTCAGGTCTCCGGCAGTAGGCGAGGACACCCTGAACTGGTTGTCAGACAATCACACACGAAGACAAACAGTTATTCGCACTCCCAGTCACACTGAGTGACAATTCAGATCAGGGGTTCCCAAACTTTTTCCTGTGAGGGCCACATAACTTTTCCCTTCTCTGATGGGGGGCAGGGGGGGGTGTCAGTTTGTAAGAGAAAAAGTGGTGACGATCGTAGGAGAGCTTAAAAAAATATTGTTTTCCAGAAAGCAACACATAACCAAATAACCCGTTCCAGGTTCGTTACAGAGAAAAAGTCCGGAAACAAATAATAACACTATTTTATGAAATAAAAAATAACTAAATAACCCTCTCTGAGTTCTTCACAGAAGAAAAACAGGAAATAAATAGCACTATTTATGAAATAAATAATAACTAAATGACTCTCTGGGTTCTTTATAAAAAGCCATGGAACATTAACTTTCTGTTGTGCCATGCACAATTTTAACAGATAAAAGTTCAGCTCAGTAGTCAGAGCAGAATAACTTTGACACATATGAGCAGTCTCTTAAAGTTCTTCTGTTCCTTCCTTGTAATCCTTAATATAATTGTTTTTTTTATAGGTTCCAGTAGGCTTGTAGACACCGCTGTTTGCAGCTCTCTCTCATCAACTTCCCTGTGAAAACCACAAAGGAAGCAGGTTGAGAAAGTGAACTAAGTGATACAGCACCGACACTGCACAATACATTTCACTACCAGTATGGCTGTAAAGATGGATTTTATCCCAGTAGATTTTATTATGATTATATTTGTTTATGCTCAGAATGACTCATTCAAGTCAGAAAAGTGAGCTTACCTATGTATGTTCATCAGTGTGAACTGTGGGCTTGCATCTGGCTGGTGAGAAGTTGAATATCAGGTTCCATTCTAGTTACAGCCAGTCTCAATGCAAATTTTCTTCTGTCAATCTTGATCTCATTGGAGATTTCAGCAGTTTCATGCGAGAAAAGCTTTTTTCGCAGATATACGTGCTGCCAAAAACTGTGGACATTTTCATTGCATGTTTTTTGATGTTTGGATATGTCGTTTGGGAGGGTGACATAGAAGTCAATGAGACTATTGGGCTTGAATGCGTCTTTCAGAACATCACAGTTCTGTAACTCAGGTCCAACTTCTCCATGGTTTGGTAAACTTGGTCAAAAATATCCTCTCCCGTTGTAGTCCCTTTGAGACTTTGGAGGGCTGCCAGCTCCTCGCACATCTCAAAGTTTACGCTAACTCCACAAATAAAAATGAGCAGTTGCGCTGTGTCTTGCACATCCGTGCTCTCATCCAGTGCTAATGAAAAAAGTCACATTCTTTCGTCTTCTGCTGCAGCTGAGCATATACATTAATCCCGATGTCTTCATCGCGTCTGGTAATTGTACTCGCCGACAGACTTACGGCATTAAATGCACACCTGCTCCGCGACAGCATCCATACATTTCTTAACAAACTCTCCGTCCGTGAAAGTCTTACCGCTGCTTGCTATCAGTTTAGCAACCCCAAAGCTGGTCCGAACGGATGCCTTGTTCAGCTGAGCTTGGCGTACAAATGTATTCTGCTAAGATAGTAGTCCACTTTTTAGCTTTGAGAGTTTGTCTGTTCGTGTTTGGCCTTGCAAAACGGGTTCGAGACCAAACTGAGCGCCAACCTGAGCACACCTGAATATACCACCGGACACCCCTCCACTTGCTCATACGTCACTTTCTTGTGTCGCGTGGCATTGTGACAGACTCCTTTTGCATTCTGTTGTGAGCAGGCGTGTTTGATTATAAACAACAGCGATTATAAACAACATACATTGATTACATTGACTAAAATAGGAACAGATAATGATCGAAAACCGACATTTGACTTGTAAAATGAATTTTCTTCTGGAGGTCAAATAGGAAAAATTATCTGATCGCATCTCTGGTATTGTTCAGGGGGCCGGGCCAAATGTGCTGATGGGTCGGATACGGCCCGCGGGCTGCAGTTTGGTCACCACTGATTTAGAGTGTTACATTTACCTACCATGCATGATTTTGGAATGATAGAAGGAACCGGAATACACGGAGAAAACCCGCGGAGTCATATGGAAAACATGCAAACTCCTCACAGGAATCAATCTCTGCATCTCAGCGCCGTGAGACAAACGTACTAACTGGTCGACCACCCTGCCACCAACAGCAGCATTTATGAACTGAGAAAATTATGCCAATGGGAGAAGGAAAGTGTCAATTTATGGTATCCGTTTATTTAGGTTAAGTGGATGAGGTAGCCAATTTCTATTTGAGGAAACTAATTAATGTTAGATGTGATTGGTGATACACACAGGCTGGATATCAGCCCGTACGTTAACTGCTATTGCTGTGAATTGTTTGAGCATGTCAGCAGATTTTGTATGGGGATGATTTAAGTCAAACAAACACGTGACACACCTCTTGTGATGAGTGATGAGGATCCTGATATTTGACACGATCGAAGGTGACAAGCGTGATTTGCTGTGGGTTTATGCAAGGGGGGCCCCCATCTTACTCATGATTTCAGGCATGATTATACATGGCTTTGCCGACTCCTCAACTGTTTGTCGTTGGTCGACTACCCCAAATAATTTACATTCCCAAAACCAAGTGGACTGTTGCTGCATGCAGTATGCCAACATGTATACACGCCTGCGTGCTTCTCTAGTTGCATTTGTCACATTGTTTCCTGGGGTGTGTGCATGTGTGCCGTGGCTGATTCAAGTTAACCCCTTTGAGGTATCTGGTGCACTCTACCCCCTGTATATCCCATCCCCCGCTCCCTCTACCCTTCAATCACTCCATTCCTTTTCTTCTTCCTCCTGGCGAGCTGAGAGAACAGGAGAATGCTCCCTCAAGGTCTCACATTCACCCCTGTTACCTCCCACCCCACCCACGGCCCCCTCCCGCACTCCTACCCCTCCCTCATCGTCTCACATTCGACCCCCACCCCACCCGCTCCCGCTCCCGAGGGTGGCGTTTCCATGGAAACGGTGTCAGAGTTGACTGGGTGGCTGCAGATAGATGGCTGCCCTTTATCGGACTGAACCATTGTGTTATTGAACGCAGCCAGACCGGGCCTTTGCAAACATGCACCCTTTGTTCCTACTTCAAATGGACCTTTCCATTCAAGCCAGGCAGAGAGTGAGCCTGTTTGTATGCATTTTTTTCATTTATATATCGGAGTCTATTACCGCCTATGCACTGTATATACCAGCACAGACTGATCATCACTTTGTATGATTGAACTGGACCGAACTGGATTGGGGAGCTTTGCCGTGGAAAAGATCTGTTCCCGTGTGTCCTTGACAGTGAAACAAAATGGAGACGGAGCTTTTATTTGGATTGTCTCCAGCCTCTTTGAAGGCATCGTGCCTCAGTCAGACCGAATTTGATCCATCATTTTCAATGACTGCATTACACCACCCAGATATACAACTTCAGTCACTGCCTATTCAATAATTGAAACGCAAACAATGCGGAATTGAGGCCAACCATAATCACACAAGGCCAAACGGATGCATTCTTATCAAAGAGAAGCTTAGTGATTCTTGGCTCCTGTAATCATAATGACAAGTCCACCAACCGTCCATCCAATCATGACACAAAAACAAATATTGTAATTACTCTCCAAAATTATTCATGTCGCTGTAGCATATTTTCCCTTCCCAAAACACACAGTCATTTCACATCACATCACATCAGCAGTTTTTGGACACCCTTTTTCAGACTCCTCAATGAGAAACATTGTCAAAATATAAGAATTTACATAAAAAACGAAAAAATATTTACGATTTTTTTCACCAGACTTACAGTAGTCCTTTAAGAGACATGCGATATGTGTATTGATGAGAGAGTCGGATAAATTAAAATATGCTAGAGATTATTTATGAAACTGCAGAGGATTAAATGTGTCGGAAATTCAAAAGTTGGCCGTGGTGTTTTATTTGCAAGGATGCACTGAAATGCATTTACCTTAACAATCTTCAAGTGAGCACAGGCAAGGCATATATGTGGCGTGAATCTCAGCGGTGTGACACATTTGTAATTAAAGTAAAAGCTTAATGCTTCATATTATTTTTTTATTCTTATTAGACAGTGAAAAAAGAAGTTTCTCTTGACAGCTGACCCAAGAACAGATCATTTTATATTCATTATATTTAAATTCTTATTTGCAAATTGTATTACACAAAAGGATCTTACTTACTGCTTAGTTCCAGATATTTATACCGTATTTTCTGTTATATAAGGCGCACCCAAAAGCCTTCACTTTCTTTAAGAGATGACTGTGCGCCTTATACACAGGTACGCCTTATATGTGAAGTAATATTGAGCCACAACAGGTCTCGCAACTATTGTCAGCAGCACGACTCCATTTGCCCCTGTAGAAGAAGTAGTGCGTAACCCCAGACTCTACAGTTGCACTTTATAATGTGGTATGCCTTATATTTGGAAAACATTTATATATTTACATATAAATGGCCTTATACTCCTGTGCGCCTTACATATCAAACACGTTTGAAAATACACCATTCATTGGGGCTGCACCTTATATTCCAATGCACATTTTACAGCGGAAAATACGTACACATACTCTAGCTTGTAAGGTCCTTAACAATTCACATGAAATTACAAAAAAATAGTAATTAAAAAATAAAAATAAATGAATAAAAAACCCTAATTAAGAAAGCTACAGTATAATCAAGTTGATAAAACATCAGAGTGGTGGGCTTGTGTCTTAACCCCCCCCCCCCCACACACACACACACATTTGTAGCATTATATACAGTAAGCGATTATATCCGGCTCATTCTTACAGTGTATTGAATAAACTACATTACTTCGTTTTTCATTTGGTAGCCTATCTTTTGGATGCACTAATTTTTGCCTTAAAGTGTTTATGGGTTTGAAATAAGTAGGAATTTTGTGTTGACAAAGGACTCTTTGTAGTTTTTCAGAAACTCCTGCAATGTAAGCTACTGCTACTCCTCTCCTTTTATATCTTCTGAAGACGCAAAAAGGAGAGGAGTAGCAATAAATGAAAAAATAATGAAAGAGCAGTACATTGGGGAGACAAAACAAATTCTCAAAAAAAGACTATCAACATCGCAGGGATAATACTAGTGAGCCTCAATCGGCAGTACATATGCACCTAAAAGCTAGTAGCCACTAATTTGACGACAATGAGGTTACATCTTAGCGAAAGAACATAGATGGTTTGAAAGGGGAGTAAAAGAAGCGATTTTCATAAAACAGCTAAATCCTTCATTAAACCGATATGGTGGGGTGAGGTTCAATTTGGATCGTTCATACAATAGCCTGCTTAGGCAACATAGGATTAGTAATACTGATTAGGTGATACCGGTGGAAGTGGGGCAATCAGGCCAGTCGTTAGTCAGAACAATAGGAACAATCAGTGGAGCTGAGTAGTCCTCTGCTCCCCTCAACCTGAAAGCAGGGACCTATCATAGCAGAGTCCGGCGCCGCCATGTCTGGACAGTAGGGATATATATATGGGCCTAAACTACCAGTAAGACTTTAGTTTGCTGACAAAGTTTCTTGGATAAGAAGCGAAACGTCCGACACCTTCAAAGAAGTACAGATGACGGCTGAAGAAACCTTTTCATCAATGGTGCCCAAAAGTGACGATTCTTGGCGGCCGTGTGGTGATTTTGATCGGCTAAACAATATAACCACACATGTCCGTTACCCCATTCCACACATCCAAGACTGTTTCCGCACGTTTGGCCGGCGCCTTGATTTTTTTCTAAAGTTGATTTAGTTCAGAGGATGTACCGAAAACTGTGGTAATAACCCCATTTGGCCTTTTTGAATTTCTCCGCATGCCTTTTGGCCTGAAGGGGGCAACACAGACCTTTCAAAGACTGATGGACTTAGTCTTGCGAGGCCTCGATTTTGTATTTGTCTATCTCGATGACATCCTTGTGGCCCGCCCTTGACAGGCGGGACACCTGTCGCACTTAACGAAGGTTTTCAAGCGTCCTGAGTCGCACGGCCTTATCGTTAACCCTGTGAAGTGCCAATTTGGTCTGTCTGAGATCGATTTCTTGGGGCACCGCAATTCTCCACAGGGTGCAATCCCCTTACCTGCCAAAGTGCGGGCAGTGGTGGATTTCCCCTGCCTGGCCACAGTTAAGGCTCTGCAGGTGTTTTGGGGCATGGTTAATTTTTACAACCGGTTCCTCCCTCACGCAGCCGACCTCCTACAACCCCTCTACGGCGCCTTGAGAAAAAAGAAGGCTAATGACCCCGTCGAGTGGGCCCCGCAATGAACACAGTCCCAAGGAAGCTCTCGCGGGTGCAACTGTTCTGGTCCACCCAATCTCAACCGCACAGGTGGCCTTGACTACCGATGCGTATGATGTTGCCATAGGGGCGGTGGTTGACCAGCTTGTGGAAAACGAATGGCAGCCCCTTGCATTTTTCAGTCGGAAGCTGCAAGATAACGAACGCAAGTATAGTGTTTTCGACACAGTGTTGTTAGCACTCTATCTTGCAATGCGCCATTTTTGTTTCCTCCTCGAGGGGCGCCGGTTCACCGCATATGTGGATCACAAACCACTCACATTCGCTATGTCCAAGTTGACTGAACCGTGGTCGGCCCGACAGCAACGACATTCTGCAGCCATTTCAGAATTTACGACAGACATTCAGCACATGGCCGGCAAGTGTAACCCTGTGGCCAATTGCTTGTCACGCGCAATCGTGTGTCCAGTCCAGCTCGGGATTAATTTTTCAGAGATGGCTACCGCCCAATCTACGGATCCGGACATCCACGAACTCAAGGCAGCAGGCACAGCCCTGAAGCTTGAGTATGTGGCACTGTGTGAAGGGGGTCCCGCTCTCCTCTGCGATGTGTCTACGGGTCACACTCGTCCCGTGGTTCCGCAGGAGTGGCGTCGGCGATTTTTGATTCTATTCATTCTCTCTCACACGCTGGCGTCTGGGCTACAAACTACTTGGGGCTACATTTGTCTGGCCTGGGTTACGAAAGGACGTCAGAAAACGGTCAGCTGCATGCGTGGCATGTCAGCGTGCCAAAGTCCACAGGCACACCCTGGCAAATCTGGAAACTTCTCCGATTCCGGCCAGGAGATTTGACCACGTCCATGTGGATCTGGTCGGGCCCCTCCATCCTTCGCAGGGTTGCACACATCTCCTCACTATGGTCGTTTGGACCACTAGGTGGCCGGAAGCTGTCCCCCTGTACTCCACGACCTCAGTAGATATAGCCCGCGCATTTCTGTCATCCCGGGTCGCACGTTTCGGCACGCCATCCGATAACACTTCGGACAGAGGCCCCCAGTTTGTGTCCGAGCTCTGGTCAGCCATGGCGCAGTCCTTGGGTGTGCAGGTACACCGCACTATGGCCTACCACCCGCAGAGTAACGGGATGTGCGAACGTTTCCACCGGTCACTTAAAGCCGCACTACGGGCCACACTATCGGACGGTAACTGGGTCGACCAGCTTCCGTGGGTCCTGCTTGGGTTACGTTCAGCCCCTAACGAAGACCTTAATGTCGCTCCGGTAGAATTAGTGTTCGGTAAGCTACTGCGCGTTCCTGGTGAATTTCTGCCTGAAGCTTCGGGTACACTTTCTTTTCCCCTTTTGCCAGGAGTGCTCCTGACTCCTGCACCATTTTACCACTGCGTCCTCAAAATATTCATTCCGTCTGCTCTTAGGTCAGCCCGGTTTGTCTTTGTGCGTCACGATGCCCACCCCTCTCCCCTCCGGCCGCCGTACAATGGCCCGTTTAGAGCGCTCGAACAGAAAAGAAAAAGAGTTTTGTGCCCGATATGGGTGGGCAAAGGGAGGTAATTTCAATAGACAGACTCAAACCGGCTCATTTAGTTGCAACGTTTCGCCGTCGTTGTGGCAGGCTGGTCAAGCCCCCTGCAAAATTTTCACCTTGACCTTCCTTTTGGGTGTTCTGAGGGAGGCTGTGTGGCGGGCACTAGGACCAGGCATTTCACCCAGCAGGTGCACAGGAGGGGGCGGGTTTATGTTACATATATTTCACTGCATTTTCTATTTGACTTAGATCCACTTGTTAGTCGTCTCCACATTGAAACACGTCTCCACATTCAGTCGTGTGTGCTCTTTCCTCAACGGCTACAACCCCTGAATTTGAGGATTCAGCTTTTTTGCTTGTTTTATGTGGCAAGATGTCATAGGTTGATTTTCATGGTTAAGGTCATACATCAATGAGTGCAGGTCAAAATGTTGTCCCGGAAGGAAGTAAAATGACGCTCTTTGCTGTGAAGTGGTCATCATAATAGCATGAATTGTCTGATAATGAGTCCATCCACATTGTCAACGCCTTTTCCTAACACCCTCGCCTCAGAAAGTCAATGTTCTCATCATTTCATCTTTCCTTTAGCGCCAAGGTATTTTTCTCCTGCTTGATTTACATCAATAAAACTCAGTAAGCAACACATTATAATGCCTAATTGGACGGTAATGAGCATTCACATTATGCAGAGTGCTGAGGTTCAAGTTTATTAGTTGCTTGGTTGCCCATAACATTTTCCTGTCTCCCTTCTGTTACTTGAGTGCTCCATGTTGTCAATGAAATCTCTCTCCCCCCTCCTCGGCTGCTTCATCCCTATTCTTCTCAGCCATACCCTCTCACACCCGCACACTCTCGCTCCAGGCTAAAAATAGTCTGCTATTATCTGCGAGGCCGAGGCCATGTGGAGTGAGGCAGCGATCAGCATGGCGGCCATTGCGCATCAATAGTTGCAGTCGTTGTCACGCTGCGAATAGTCACAGCCTTCTCGCCAGAACGGACAATTCTGTTTTCGGATCATCGAAATGACAAGTTCTCACGATAAAACACTACAAGTTGTACACTTACTCAGATGACGTCCTCGTTTGCATAAATGGATCGCCTACCCCTCAGATTTTTCCAAGGACTCGGTATGCTGTGTTCCACTTGTGTCAAGTTAAATGGGGTCACGTCGTCGATTCTCGACGGACAATTCCGCAAGGTAAATATATTTCTCTGTGGTGCCTGTGTGCAAGCAGCACCATGCCCGCGCCTCGTGACCTTCAGGCCTCCTTGTGATATCACATTTTTACGTCGCAGTCAAAGGCGGCGGCGTGCTGCTCCCCGCAACAAACGATTCTCAGCAGATGAAAGGGAACCCTTTTCTGTGTCTGATTTGCGATACTCGGCGTGGATGTGATCTAAGGGCCATGGCGTCGCCGCTCATCTCTTTTATTCTCAGAATTATGCACTTTGTTTCAGTCCCCCTTGCATGTGCGCATTGTCAAAGGAATCCCTCTCACATTAGACAAAAGCAAACCGCGAGCAGCCGCTTGCTGTGTGATCATCTTGCCCGCAGGTGTTTTCCAAGAATATTATAACTTGCGGCACTGATGCTGCCAGAGGCTAAACGCGCTGTATTTGTACCGGAAACTTTCCAAACAAATCAGTTGAACTGAACATTGGAATCTTTGCATTCCCTGTGACAGCGTCATCGGTATGCTTCTTTTCACACATTGTCACATTCTGAAACAGGCAAGAGGCGAACATCTGGAAGTGCGAGGCTGGCTGTCATTATGTCTTGTTGACGGATTGACTGACAGCAGTGCCTGATAAACATATTGACTCTAATTGACTGTCCGGCAGACCCTCTAAATGACTGACTTAAATGAAGACTTAGCGAGCCTGGTAGCTAGAGCAGCCGCAAACGTTTGCGCCTCGACTTAATCATCAACGACTGACCCATTGAATCTTCTGAGTCTATACTCCCAAACCGATTGATTCATCACAGCTCAAAGGAAGCGCGTTGGATTGACATCAGCGTGACCGGTCAAATGACGATCGCGTTTCCATTTTTTTTCATTAACTTTGATATCAATGGAAATGGTCAGATATTAAAATTGCATCCATTCAACCCTATCAATATCTATCAACAGATAGATAGATAGATAGATAGATAGATAGATAGATAGATAGATAGATAGATAGATAGATAGATAGATAGATAGATCTCCCTCTCTCTCTCTCTCTCTCTCTCTCTCTCTCTCTCTCTCTCTCTCTCTCTCTCTCTCTCTCTCTCTCTCTCTCTCTCTCTCTCTCTCTCTATATATATATATATATATATATATATATATATATATATATATATATATATATATATCCCTGTTGTTGAGGGCTCCTCAGTGTGTTTGGGCGTATGGAACCAATCCGCTACAATCGCGTACGGATGTAACCATGCATGTGCATGTGCGGTGACTCATTAACCACATCACTGAAATCTGTCCGCGACAGCTGCTCCGTAATCAGATTAGTGTCTCAATTTGGGCGTGTTGTGTTTTTGTGTGTGTTAACGTTTGATTGTCTGGTCATTTCCACTTGGAAAAGCTCTGCTGATCTGCTCCGCAAGCATATCTCGCTATGGCAGGGGATGTAAGCGCACAGCAACCTCTCAGGTTGAACACAACCTATTCTGCCATGTAAATGGAAATTTACAGGATAAAAACTGTTGTCGTCATTAAATCTATGTTAAAATTTAACACTCCAGTACCCAGCAGTAAAATAAATAAATAAATAAACAAATAAATGAATAAATAAATAATATCTAGCACAGGGGTGTCAAACTCATTTCGCATCGTGGGCCACATGCGGCCTAGGGAGATGTCAAGTGGGCCGGACCATTAAAATTATACCATACTCTGCTAAAAATAACAAAAAGCGCACAGCAGTGTGGTATGGCAGGCTGTGGGTAATATTGCTGTCGCTGAGAAGTTTGTCAAACTCACAATGGTTCAGACCTCTGGACCGGATGAAATTTACGGTGCGAACAACCACCTCCATGACGTGGTCCATTTTCAGCGACTTGCAACACATTGCCTCCTGATGCAAAATACAGTGAAATGTCCAGAAACGATCTCCTCCATTAAGGGCTTGTGCTTTGTCTTTGAACTTTGTCGCGACACATGCTTTCTTTCCGACCATGGATGATGCGCCGTCTGTAGCCAGGCTGACAGCGCGGGACCAGTCCACTCCAACTCTGTCCAATACAGCAACGACAGAGCCGAAAATGTCCTCGGCTGTTGTGGTGTCCATCATTGGCACCAACTCAAGAAACTCTTCAGTAACAGTCAAAGTCTCATCAACTCCTCAAATAAATATGGCCAGTTGGGCCACGTCATTGATGTCAGTGCTCTCGTCAATTGCCACGGAAAATGCAATAAATCCTCTCTGCTATAGTATTCCTCGTCAGGCTAATATTGGCAAAAGCTTGTCGCTTCTCGGAACATACAAGTTCAGACGCCTTCATCATGCATCGCTTAACAAAGTCACCGTCGGAATACGGCTTCGATGCTAATGCTATTTCGCTAGCAATTAGGTAGCTGGCTTTTACCGCTGCTTCATTGACTTCTCAGCTCCGGATGAAAGTTGCCTGCTGTTTCCTCAGACTCGCCAGCAATTCGTTAATCTTTCCTCTTCTTCAGTTGTCCTTGCAACCCGTTATATTTTTCGCAACGATGAGTCCCGTTGTGGCGTCGAATATTATATTCCTTCAATACCGAAACTTGTTGCAAACACACCAAGCACAAAGGTTTTCCGTGCATCTCTGTAAATAAATAGGACGTGGTCCATTTTTCTTTGAAAATTCTACACTCCTCATCTACTTTTCTCCATTTGGATAACGACATTTTGGCTAATGAGGGTGAAGTGGAGAGGCAGAGACCAAGGTATTAACAACCATCATGATACCATCTGCTGTTTTCAGTCTGTCTCAGTGATGCGGTTAGTCTTCTACTCTGATGGAAAGAGTGCGCCCCTTAGCGGATAATCCATGAATTGCAGAGAATTAAAAATATTAATCCATGTCTTTTATGCATTTTTTCCACTTTCAAATTATCCTGCGGGCCTGATCGAACCTCCTTGGGGGCCGGTTCCGGCCCTTGGACCATATGTTTGACACCTCTGATGTAGCAGGTGCGTGTGTGTGTGTGCGTGTGTGTGTGCGTGTGTGTGTGTGTGTGTGCGTGTGTGTGTGCGTGCATGTGTGCGAGAGAGAGAGAGAGAGAGAGAGAGAGAGAGAGAGAGAGAGAGAGAGAGAGAGAGAGAGAGAGAGAGAGAGAGAGAGAGAGAGAGAGAGAGAGAGAGAGAGAGAGAGAGAGGTTGCAGGTTCAACGCCTCACCCTTGTGACCTTGTTAAAGTGTCATTGAGCTACATACCAAACCTCCAGATTCTGTGTGATCGGTCAGTGTGAAGCACCATAACAAGTTTCAGTCTGACTGGCCCAGGTCTATCCTCATGACTGTATGCATACACCCACTCTCTGAAGCTAACTCAGATGAATTTAAGACGCAGTGTAGCATGTCAACATGTTGCACGGTCTGCTTTTACACATTCTGCTTCATTTCATACATAGCATGTTCCTTTCTGATGCATCTGCCATATTCCTCCCCTCCCATTTGGTGCAAATTAATGTTCAGAAGGACTGTGCTCTAGTTTTTTCTTCACACACTTTTATCACAATGTGCCTACTTATTTTGTACTCGTATGTGAGTCTATCAATTATATTTGATTTCCTCAAGGTGGGTTTTCTCTGTTGTATTTTATCTTAAATCCATTTCACTCATTCACTACCATTCACAAATTTATTCGGGACATGAAAATATGATATAGAACGCCATTCCCGAATTAGTTCGGGTTTATTTTTTCTTGCTTGGGTGCCGATAAAACGTTGCCAGACCTCTGGCAATGTTTTTTTCTCTTGCACAAGGGGCTAGCATTTGCGCTTTGTTCCAGCTTCAGCTTTTGTGAGAGCGCTATGTAAACTAATATGTATGGATGGCATTGTATTTTGGACAGTTGCCCTCATTTCAAGCTCCTATAACTCCAGACCCATATAATTCAGGAAATATCTCTTTTTTCCTGATGAAAGTAAGAGTCTAGTTTCTTACGCTGCATTGGATTGGATTGGATTGGATTGGATATGCCTTTATTAGTCTCACAGTGGAGAAATTTACATTTCACAGCAGCAAAGTGATGAAAGGAATGAGAGTAGAACAACAAAATACATGAGCTGCTGGAAAGGCAGCCACTCCTGCTGCGCCGTCTTGAAGTCAAAAGAACAAAAAAAAAACTAACTAACAAATAATATGACAGCATAGAGACAATATGAAAAAACAAAGACACAGAGAGACATTCATTCTTCAGGACTTGCGGTACCCTCTTTGTGATGACATGAAGCAGTTCTAGATGAAAGAGGAGAGGATCAAAGCATTGAAAGTTTATGTAGTACTAAAAGTCAATATTCTATGGGTCCTGGAATTCGAGTGACAATGATGAATACCCTGGCACTTCTTCTTTTCCTTTCGACTTTTCCCCTCAGGGGTCGCCACAGTGAATCAATGTCCTCCATCTATCCCAGTTTTGTGCATCCTCTTCTCTCACACCAGCTACCTTCATGTCCTCTTTGACCACATCCATAAACCTCCTCTTCGGTCTTCCTCTCGGTCTCCTGCCTGGCAGTTCAAGGCACAGCATCCTTCTCCCGATATAGTCACTGTCTCTCCTCTGGACATGTCCAAACCATCTCAGTCTGGCCTCTCTGGCTTTCTCTCCAAAGCCTCTGATGTGAGTTGTCCCTCTTATGTACTCATTCCTGATCCTATCCAACCTGGTAACTCCCAAAGAAAACCTCAACATCTTCAGCTCTGCTACCTCCAGCTTCTGCTTCCTTGATGAAAACCCTGGCACTGGAGTAGAAAAATATTTTTGCACATGTCTAGCATTGAATGAGTTCATATTTTTCCATAGCATTTTCTTGAAAAAAATATAGAAATCAATATTTTTCAATACAGGTTGAAATGAGATCAGACAGTTTTGCTGTTTCCCAGAAATAAACTAAATGGCTTTCTTGAAAATGATCTCTCATTTGGTTGATCAAAAATTCTACCATTTAATCAGAATCAGAATCATCTTTATTGCCAAGTATGTAGAACACACAAGGAATTTGTTTCCGGTAGAAGACGCTGCACTAGTATCATCATAAAAAAATGGCAACGTGGCACTATACAGTTCCAATTGGGCTACTGTTCAAAGAGTTCAAAGTGTTAATGGCTTGGGGGAAAAAGCTGTTTAAATGTCTGCTGGATTTGGTGCGCATGGATCGGTAGTGCCTGCCTGAGGGGAGTAGCTGGAAAAGGTGGTGTGCAGGGTGTGGAGGGTCCAGTAGGATTTTCTGCACCCTAGTTTGGATTCTTGCAGTGTTGCAAGTCCTCGAGAGTGGGTAGGTGTCATGATCTGGTTGGCGACCAATGGGTAGCGACGTCAGCCCTGCCTGCAGCCTCGCAGGTGCTGGTCGTGCCGGATGGTCGTGCCGGGAGTCCTTTTAAGTGTCAGTGATTAAAACAACCAGCACCCGCGAGGCTGCAGGCAGGGCTGATGTCGCTACCCGTTGGTCGCCAATCTGATCGGGACGACCAGCACCTGTGCAGGTGCAGGCGGGGCCAACAGCGCCCCCCGTTGGTCGCCAACCAGATCATGACAGTACCCCCCTCCCCCCTTCAAGGGGCTGCTTCCAGGAGTCCCAACAGTCTCCCAAAAGGTCCACTCGCCAGGGAACAATGGTGGAGACGGCAACCGCTGCCTCTCCAGCATACGACGGGCGGCGGCCCGATGGGAACGGGACTCGGCCTGGGGTGGACGAAGACGCGGCACGGATCGTCGTGGGCGTGAGTGCGATCCCTCTCGCACGTTCACGCGACGGCTCATGGCTCAAAGTGGACGTCGAACTGCCAGGCGCAGAATGGCACCCCGTACGGCCGTATGGGACCAGGTCTCGGCCGGACGCAGACGTGGGCGTGAACTGCCCGGCACCGGGGAAACGAGACCAGTCCTGAGCCGCCCCGGGATCCAGCGGTGAGTGGGGTCTCGGACTGACGTTGACGCGGACGTTGCACGGCTCGTCGTGGATGAGACACAATTCGTCATGCACGACGACAGCGTGGCTGGACGTGGGCGTGCACTGACAGATACCCAGTGTCACCCTGGACGGCCACCTGGAAGGAGGTCTCGGCCGGACGTTTACGTGGACGTTACGGCTCGTCGAGTGACGCAATTCAAACTCGACGAGGCTTGGGCTAACGTGGACGTAGCATTGCCAGGCACAGGGTGGAAATGAGACGGGTCCGAAACCGTGACAGTAGGGTGGTGCCAATGATTTTTTCCGCCGTCCTAACTGTCCTTTAAAGTCGGATTTTGTACATTTTTGTGGCGGCCCCAAACCAAACGGTGATGGAAGAACACAGGATGGATTCGATGACAGCCGTGTAGAAATGTTGCAGCACCTCCTGTGGCAGGCTATGCTTCTTTAAAAGCCTCAGGAAGTACATTCTCTGTTGGGCGTTTCTCAGGATAGAGTTGGTGTTGACGTCCCACTTCATGTGCTGGGAGACTGTGATTCCCAGGAACTTGAAGGTCTCAACGGTTGACACGAGGCAGTTGTATAGTGTGAGTGTTAGCAGTGGTGATGGATTCCTGAATTCCACGATCATCTCTACTGTCTTGAGCGTGTTCAGCTCTAGGTTGTGACGACTGTACCAGAGCTCCAGCTGCTCAACTTGTTGTCGGTACGCAGACTCTTCGCCATCTTTGGTGAGACTGATGACCTTGGTGTCGTCTGCAAACTTTATGAATTTGACAGCTGGGTGCGTTGAGGTGCAGTCGTTCGTGTAGCGAGAGAAGAGTTATGGAGAGAGGACGCATCCCTGCGGGGCTCCAGTGCTGATGGTTCGTGTTGAGGATGATATACAGTAAAGTCTCGTTATATCGATATCGGATATATCGATAGTCCCGGTTATATCGATACTATTTCTATGCACGCACGGAGAAAATTACATGCAAACAGGGTCGGATATATCGATAGTCCCGGTTATATCGATATTTTTCGGACTCCCTTGACTATCGATATAATGAGACTTTACTGTATTTCCCAGTCTAACCTGTTGTGTCCGTCTTGTCAGGAAGCTGAGGATCCACTGGCAGATCCTAGGGGACACACCAAGCTGGAGAAGTTTGGGGATGAGGAGTTCTGTCCACAAACAGGATCCTTGCGTAGGTTCCTGTGTTGTCAAGGTGGTCGAGGATGTGGTGCAGTCCGATGTTGACTGCATCCTCCACAGACCTGTTTGCCTAAAAATAATGTATTTAGCTCATCAGCCAGACCATTGTTGTTCACTGCTTGGGGGGATGGTAAACGATAATTTGTTATTGTTTTCAGGCCATTCCACACCGATGCAGAGTCGTTAGCGGAGAACTGTTTGTTAAGCCTCTTCGCATAACTTTTCTTTGCGATGTTAATTTCCTTTGTTGGTCTGTTTCGATCGAGTTTGTAAACTGCTCGATCGCCACTTCTAAATGCGGACTCTTTCTCTTTCCTAAACTGCCTGAGTTTGGGAGTGAACCATGGCTTGTTGTTGTTTAATGAGCAGAAGGACTTTGTTGGTACACACATGTCCTCACAGAAACTAATGTATGATGTTACAGTGTCTGTGTATTCATCCAATGTGCCAATTGAAGTTTCAAAGATGCTCCAATCAGTGCAGTCTAAGCAGTCTTGTAGAGCTAACTTTGCTTCATTAGTCCATTTCTTAACAGTCTTGACTACCGGTTTTACACATCTGAGTTTCTGTCTGCATGTCCTTAAGATGAGTATTTACATGTTCATTCTTCATACTCATATTGCTCTGAAAAAAATGGTACAAAACCTCTTTTTCTGCATTATGTCCGGTAAAGTAAACATAAGGTTGACCTGAAAATCACACTCGTAACACTGAGAACTAATACCGGATTTCTGCCAGCTGTCATGTTTGACCTAAAGTCACATACCCCACTGTTTGAAATGATCTGAACCAAATGATATTTCTAGACCAGCTGGTTGCCCTTGTGCATGTTCCTGTTCGTATGTGTGTGTGTGTTTGCGTGTGTGTGTTTGCGTGTGCGTGTATGTGTGTGTGTGTCTTCTATGCTTCCAGTGTGGCCACCACAAGGGTATTGTGTCACTTCCCAGCTGCTCTTGATCAAAGTCTTGCAGAACTAGGTGGCATTGTAAAAGGTCATCCGCACCACACGAGGCAGCGTTCACTTCCCATTTCACTGTTTGCTCGAGATCCCTTTTAAGAGTGTCTTTTGGTGGTAGACTGTATTTCCTTTTTTTTAATTATTTTTTTTTTATTTATGAAGTTGTAACGCCACTTGCATGAAGACTGGGTCAAGTGTCGAAGCTTCAAAAAGGGTTTTCTGAATTGGTTGACAATGTTCTGATATACTGTAGTTGGCACTTGTTCCATCTTTACCGTAAGTCGACAAGCTAAAGGGACGGATGGCAGGATTCCAGGTGGCTCCACAAACATGTCAGTCACTTGGGTCTAATCTTAGCTCTCCTCCGACAGCAAGCGCACGTCTGGGTTTTGTGAAATAGTTAAGACCTTTAATGGATCACTAACTCAATTATATTCCACTGTCTTTTTTGCAGTGGTTTTCATCTCTGGTATGTCCAGTGATGTTTGTTCTTTACTTTTGATATTCTTTACTTGCACTTACGCCTTTTTGGTGGTTACGACTGAGAACCTGCATCGAACATCATCCTTTGGTCATATTATCATGACACACGAAACAACACAGACAGGCGCATACAGCTCTACATTTCTGTCAATCATCCACTTCTGTTGTCACGGTAACCAGCTCGTCTTCCCTTGACAGTCCTGCCCTAATGAGACCACGAGAGGACATAGGCGAGAGTAGCAAGGGAAGGGAAGAAGAAATGCCTACTCTGAGAAAAAAGGAGAGTGATGTCGCATGGGAGATAAGATGGATGGAGGCAGCCATTCATTGTGTTGTATCTCATCAATTGACCAACAAAAACAAAAGTGCCCTATCTAACCCCGCTAATTTGCGGCCGGAGCATTTACATAATAATACAATCACTTTCTCGTTCATAAATCACTATCTCAAACGCAGATTAAAATTAAATTAGAAGGTGCCACAAATGCATGTTCAGAGAGCATTCGTTCATCAGGCTGCATCCACACAGTATATCTCTAAAATATTGTCTATTTGAGTCATGACGATTATTAAATGTCCAAGCAGAGTCTTGTTGACACAACTTTAGGAGAGTCCTCATCGACTGCTGGATGGTACAGTAGAATCTGGTGAAGAACATGGACCCCGCCCATGTTGGGATATCTAACCTGAGTGAATGTATTGAATTTAAATTACATCATGGACAATAATACAAGACTGTGCGAACCCTATCTCGCCGCATTCGGATTAATACCAGACTGACGTAAAAGAGAAAGAGACGATTGAGGGTCACCAATCTGGTTAAGTGATTTTTAACATCTGTTTATTTTATGGCGGCACGTCTTGACATCTGTCGCGCCGTCATAAAAGGCCTAAATGAAGTGAAAGAGGCCTCTGGGTTTAGCACAGATTGCCAATTATAAACCTCAACATTTCAGAAGACCTTTACTCATGCATGTTGCTCACGTGGGAGCAACACATCCGCCAAATGTTAATAGGCTGGGATCGTCGACTGCAATATGAGGCCGTGTAACAGTTGATGTGAGGCTCTCAGGTGTACGTAAGGCATGTGTACTTTGACATGGACACGTTATGGTTTGACTCCACTCAGTGCTGATAATTTATCTTGGGTATTTACGGATATCAAGAGCAAAAGACAACGCATGAAGTTCGGGTTTCTTTCTACTAACGCCAACCTAATGGGCCACATCAGTGAGTCTGCGACCTTTGTGTTCATTTTAAAAATAGTTTTGATTTGACAATAGAACATCATGGTCGAGTTCGACTTTGGAAGCGCGACTGTATTCTCCGTTCACACCCATATGAATAAATTATCGTATTTTGCGCACGATAAGGCGGACTTAAAAGCCTTCATTTTTTTTTTCAAAAGCTGACCATGTGCCTTATAATTTGGTGCGCCTTATATATGGAAAACGTTTTAAAATATGTCATTCATTGAACGACAAAAACTAAACAAAACAAAACAAATACATCATCATGAATGACAGACACTCCAAAATGGGTCCACCAGACCCTGCGATTCTGTTGACCGCTCAACCAATAAAGTTCCAAAGTCAATATTTTGCCACCGTCTGTCATTGCCGTTTCATCAGCAGCTTTTGACGTGCTCATGTTTCTCACCGTCCACTTAATTAGTCACGTCGCCCTGCCTAATTAAATCAAGTGGAAGGAAGCTGCAATCTAGAGTAGATCAAATTAAGATCCATGCACATCCTGGAGGGTGTCACTCGTGGCTTCCTGCCTGCTTTCGTTATGCTGTGGTGTCATTTGAAACTTGTCATCAACTGTAAAAGGAAATATGAAGTTGAAAATGATCACTGTTAGACTGGTTAAGTGGGTGTCTGACTAAGTTACCAGTCAAAAGAAAGGACTCATCAATACACACCTACAGGCTCTTTTAAGGAAAGCTATTATGCAATTCCGTGTAAAAAATAAGCACATCAAGCTGTTCAAAACAGTGAGCAGTGGCATACTGCCAGCGTACCACCGTGGATCATATGAAACTGAACACCTTCACTTTTTTTGGGGGGCACCAAATGAGGAGGTTCACATTAAAGTCACGGCATGATGACCCACTCTCCATCACTGCAAATAACAGAATCACTGGAATATGCTTCTTCCTGTGCTTTCTGATGCACACCTGTCTTGCCTTTCCATCTATCTTTCTTCTCTCAGCACTTGAGAAAGAAATGTATAAAGTATGCGGTGACATAAGCATGAAAAGCTTTGCTTCAGAGTCAGGAGACAATCAAAGTGAATTTGGAAGGGCAATAGCTTGGAAGAACCTTCC
>NC_142747.1:8737086-8822086 GCF_051943395.1 Hippocampus bargibanti | reverse complement strand
GTGTATGTGTGTGCGTGCGTGAGCGTGTGGCAACATCAGTGGTTTAATGGTTTGAATCTAACTTGGAGCAATTAAAAGGCGGGCCGCATGCGCCGGAGTGGGCTCCTATTCATTTCAGGGGAAATCGAGGTTGAAATGAGCCATTGTCGGGCCACACGACCGCTGTGCATACTGAGAGGTCAGCCCGCAGCAGCTCTGCTCAACACTGTGCTTTACCACAGAGGAGAGTCCCTGTCCGAGGCAGGAGGCCGCGGACAAGGAGCAGCAGTGTTTACTTTGAGCTGGAGAGGAAGGATGGAGGAAAGGATGGCCTGAGACAGGGATGCAGACAGATGCGACGAGGGGGCGGTGGGGGTGTAAGAGGAAGAAGATGGCAGTGAATGACAAGTGGCCTGAGATGAAGGTGCGGGGAGTAAGTCTAGAACGTGATGTGCAGTCAGGGGAAGCAGGTGAGGACGTGCTTCACCTATCATCATGGAAATATCAAATGAAAAAATAAATTAAACAGTTATATTTATTTAGTGATTTGTACTTTAAAGTTCTTTTCCATTTAACTTCACCGTTTTTGGATTTTTTTCAAAATCGCTGAATTTTTACATTTACAGTTCAAATAGTCAGTAGAGACTAGCGGTGAGGCAGCAGCCGGCTAAGCCTCACCATGGATTGCGCAATGACTATGCTACCTGTGCTGGCTTGCTCTGCAGTCAGACCGCATTGCTGTCCCTCTGCATATCGCAAGTAAAGTGTTCAAACACTTTTAGTATATGAACTAAATTTCTACAGTTTAGCTGCTGTATATAATGTACTGTACAGTCACTTTACATTATAAACACTGTACTACAGTTTAATTTTAAGCAGATTCTTTACTTACAGACAGTGTAGGTGTTAAAATAGCTGACATATTTCGGCGACTACTTCCGCCTTCGTCAGAGTGTACTACAGTGTTTAGTTTATTTTATTTTATAAAAACTGTGTGCATAGGTGAGGCACACAGTTCTCCTGCCTCATGACAGGGGGCACTGTTGATTCCAGAGATTCTTCTTGCAACTCCTCGGCTGCAGAATAATAGAATTAGTGACAGCAAGCGACAGTAAACAGTTAGCAAGTTAAGTGCAACCATCCAGTCATTTTTTCGTGTTGCTTGGCACTTATTTTCAGAATGGAGGATTACATATCTAAATTAAAAGAATTTTCTAAACTGGACTTTCAATCAAAGCAGGAGATAGTAATTAAAGGAAAACCAACACCGGACTGTAGAGCTCACAAACGGTGAGGGATGGATGTAAATCTCCTGGACAGCTTCTCAGCTTTTTTGGCCCAGAGGGATCTCATTGAAACTATTCCTGAGGCGACAAAGTTGCTCCAGCTCGTGCTCACTGTTCCAGCTACTACAGCATCAGAGGGGCGGTAATTCTCAGCACTTAAAAGACTGAAAACATACAGTCGGAACAGGACTGAGCAAGGACGACTTTCTTCACTGGCAGTGATCTCCGTTGAGACAGAAATACTTTAAAACCTGAAGAAAGATAAGGAAGGCTTCTACAAAGAAGTTATCGATGCCTTTATTTAGAAGGAGCTGCGCATGGACTTCATTTATCAGTAAAGGTAACACGATAACGTTTTTTTTATTATTTTTTTTCTATGCTACAGTTTGTATATATAAAGAATGCCATTTTGACATTTTGAACAAAACACGTTAACTGTTGCCAATTAAATGGTGAATAAGCTACTCTGTAGAGTTCATATGCTTGTAAATCTAACTGTGCTGAGGTCAGCGCCTCACCAGCCATGAACCTCATCACACGTCACTGGTCTAGAAGTACCTTTCGAAAAGACAAACCAACAAAAACATAATCTAGATTAGCAGCCAGTCAAGTGTAGGCCTTCACTCCGGAGGAACTAGTGCATTAAAAGAAGAGAGGTGGGGGGGGGGGGGGTAATTGGAATACTTTGTTTATCAAATTCTGTTCAGGCTTGATGTAATTTCTGTGATCAGGAGGAGGTGCTCTGACAATATGATCTTACTAAAGGCTAATCTTCGGTTTTAAAAGATTTCAGGGACCATTTTGAGTTTTAATGGAAAGGTGTGAAAAAAAATGAATAAATGGACAGGACTGGACCAATTGTCTTTCTGAATTGGCACCAAAATCTAATGGTTAGCAGGCCATAAAGTTTATCACAGTTCAATCAAAACAGATTGAGTAATGTTTGTCTGTGTAAACTCTCAGTCGTACAGGAGTGGTCCATCGATGAGAAGGTTTCTTCAGCCGTCATCTGTACAAATGTGAAGGTTTCGGACGTTTCGCCTCCTATCCAAGAGGCTTCGTCAGCGAACTAAAGTCTGACTGGTCGTATCGGCCCTATTTATATATCCCTAATGTCCAGACATGGTGGCGCCGGACACAGCTATGATAGGTCCCTACACTTTGAAAGGGGGGTAAAAGAAGCGATTCTTATAAAACAACAAAATCCTTCATTAAACCGGTCCGGTGGGGTGAGGTTCAATTTGGATCGTTCATACAATAGCCTGCTTAGGCAAAACAGGTTAGGCAACTTTCGTAATGCTGATGAGGGTCGTTATGCTGATGAGGTGATACCGGTGGGACTGGGGGTAATAGGCCAGTCGTTAGTCAGGAATGTAGGAACAATCAGTGGGGCCACAGGGAGGGGTCCTCTGCTCCCCCAACCTGAGAGTAGGGACCTATCATAGCTGTGTCCGGCGCCACCATCTCTGGACATTAGGGATATATAAATAGGGCCGATACGACCAGTCAGACTTTAGTTCGCTGACGAAGCCTCTTGGATAGGAGGCGAAACGTCCGAAACCTTCACATTTGTACAGATGACGGCTGAAGAAACCTTCTCATCGATTGAGTAATGTTACAATATAATGAATAATGTTAGCTTTTGTGCTTGCCTGAGGTGAAAAATATTCTTGAGAATCATTGACGGGCCGTGCATGTCACCCAGGCTTTCTGTAGTGCTATGTCTGAATCAGTCCACGGCTGCAAGTGTGGTGTGATTTACTACACGTCCACTAGAGGATGTCGTTGGCCAGGAAATAACTTGTGACTTGATGAAACTTAAGAAATACTGTCATTAAATTGTTCGCATTTTACGATAAACGTGTGGATTCATGTTAACCTCATAAAATTGCAATATTTTTTGCTATTTTTGCTAGCTTCAGAGCCATCCAACTTTAATGATGTCCATCTATTCTTGAAAAGTCCGTCCCTGAAAATGGCTTTAACAGTATATCTGCAACCAAATCTATTTGTTGTGGGTTGAAAAAAATAGTATTAAATCAACACAAACTACAGTAAAGTCTCGTTATATCGATATTCAAGGGAGTCCGAAAAAATATCGATATAACCGGGACTATCGATATATCCGACCCTCTTTGCATGTAATTTTCTCCATGCGTGCATAGAAATAGTATCGATATAACCGGGACTATCGATATATCCGATATCGATATAACGAGACTTTACTGTATGTATTTGCTTATGCAGCTCACTACAGATACAGTGTTCTAGCTCTGGCCCGTATGCTCTTATGACTAGCAGCTCGTGATACTATGATTGGCTCGTAACTAGCCAATCATGTCACTCGCCAATCATAATACGTGAAAACTCTGACGTTTCCAGCGCCTTCCAGCAGGCCTTGGGTTGCCAACTAAAAATCTGATTGGTGAAAGCAACAGTTTCATTAACACTTATTTTATGCGCCAGGGCCTGCAGAACTGAATGTGAAAGCAGACAAATGGATTTTTGACCCTGGTCACAAATGATGGCTGAAATTGGTTAAATGCTTAAAGGACAACCGACGTCCCTTTTTTGTTTCTTAACTGACATCAGAAAAACGTTTTATAGCATCTAAAATACCCAAAACACGCAGTATGATAATTTTAGTCAAAAGCAAAATACCAATAAAATGACTTGAAGTGTCCAAAATCTGCAAAAAAATTGAGCTGCGAATTGGGCATTTTCAGAAAGTCGCGGCCCTAGTTCATGACGTCACGCCAAGACGTCTTGCATTGCTGGAGAATCAAAACAATGGCTTCAGATTCGGAGAATATGCTTTCTTGTTACACATCCAGCTATGAATATGATTCAAATAGTTCTGAAGAGGAAAGCATACATGTTTGCAATCGATTAAAGAATTTATTCTGTGCCATTATGAGGCAACATTGAGGGGAAATGTCTCACCGAAAAAGAGGCACAAAATGGCAACCTCCCGTGGCCACCTCCGTTTCTACAGGCTGATAAATTCCTTATATGGAGCTTGCACGCCCTCTTCTGGCGGCTTTTGGGTGCAACACGAGATCCCCAGACCAAACAAGTACAGTGAGACCTCAACTCACAAACACCTTATCTTACAAACTTTTCGTCTCACAAACGTCAAATTTATGAAAATTAAACCTTATAATAAGAACTATTTTCATAATACACACCCACCACAGCTGGCGGAGTGATCTTCGGCGGAAGCACACGACCGAACAGCACCAGAGGTTAGGTTACCAACAGTCCTTATGGAAGGTGACTCTCCTTCCATACGCCATCAACAACCATCAAAAAGGTACATAAAACTTTATGTTACAGCACAGTTTATTTCTTAATTACAGTCCTCATGTAATGCGCCTCTCTTTCCAAACAGCAATTCCCTTTGACCTTCGACCTCCAACGCCATTCCATCATGCCTTAAATGACCATCACAAATGTAAATAAAGTGACTATGATACAATGCAGTGTATTTCTTTCATTACAATACAATAACACATTATACATAGAATAAGGTATGTTGTGTGTAGTTTTAAGGCTTATTTAGTTGAAAAGTATATTTTATGGAAACCCGGGAACAGATTATTCCCATTTTAATGGTTTCCTGTGGGATTTTTTTTTTTTTGAGATACACACTTTTCGCCTTACACACTGTCTGGGAACCAATTAAGTTCGTAAGTTGAGGTCTCACTGTACAGCAAAATACATTGACGTGATGGAAGGACCGCTAGAATGCGTCTTTTTTCGGTCAGGGACGTTCCTTAAGTGACATTACGTACGGACTCGTCACCAACTCAAAAACAAGACTTCCTGAATATTCAGCGCGAGTCTTAAAACGTAAAACATAGCTATATGCGGTGGAATCTTATTAAAATACGCTCAGTAGGAGTCATTTGAAGCCATTTTACAAATTATGGACACAACTTGTCCGGAGACGTCGGTTGTCCTTTAAATATGAAAATACACATCTGGAAGCAGCACAACAGGGGAAAAGCAATGAAAGAAAGCTCAAAGATAATTTGGAATTATTTAATAAGAATTCATGAATAAAATATAATTCACATTAGTCTGTCATTCAGATATTTTTAGGCCAGCAGAGAAGACCAGATGGCCAACCACTGTTGAGAATTTGTACCGATACGAAATGAAATTGCAAAAGCATAAACGGATCCATTTGGATGTGCAGAGCTCTCAAAAGGTGCGATGGGGGTTGCCTGCTACCACTGATGTGAGCTGGAAAGTACAGTGCTGACATGGCCCCTAGAAACCAACACACACACACACACACACACACACACACACACACACACACACACACACACACACACACACACACACACACACACACACACACACACACACACACAACGCACACGCACTCACACACACACACACACACACACACACACACTAAAAATGTCTCCCAAGACAATGCCTTAAAAATGTACACACAGCACATCATGTGCATGTTTCACACAACAAGAAGCTCGAAGTAACTTTGACCGCATTGGATCTTGGCGCCTGCATTCTAATCAACGTCATCCCGTCCCCGATTTGTTGAGTGCTACCTTATAATTCACTTTTGGGATTCAGCGATAGTTGCAAAATTTATTGTCGCAGCCCAAGACATTTGTGTCACATTATCCACTGTGGACACTGATCCTGTGCAGTGTGAAGTGTATCACTTCGTGTTTGGCTCTCCTGTCACAAAGATTTACGAGATTGCATGAGATTCAGAGCATTGAAGACTAAGGAAGGATTTTCATGCGACATCTCAAGCTTTTGCCAACTACAAAGGCTCTTTTTTGTAGTACTTATCATGATGATGATGATGATGATGATGATGATGATGATGATCTGTTATTATTACGGAGTGAGATCCTTCAGAGAGACCCACATCAAGGATAGTTTCGAAACAAATTATTCCAGTGGAATAAGCCTTCATGCGAGAAGGCCAGGATCGACAATAAATATGAGGCTCAAGGTTTGGCCAGTGCTTAGGATTGACAGGCTGCCTAGTACAGTGATACATTGCCAGTGATGCACAACTTTCTCCACTTCAGGGGCCATTGTGTTTTGATTTTGTTTGTATATATTTTTAGAAATGGATCACTGGGCAAAAAAAGCCAGTCTTCCAAACAAAGAAAGGCTTTCCATTAGAGCCGTGGTAAAATTTGTGTCTTTTGTAAACAAAGCAGAGCACAGTCAAGAGTACTTTCTGACAATCACAAAAAAGTAACATCAATATTTCAAACCTGAAAACTTTGCGCAAAAAAGAAAATGAAATTGGCATACAAGGGCAAATGAAAAAAGAAAAACTACATTCAAAATTAAAAGGGAACATGCCCATCCCCTCGTAGGGCACAGGGCAAAGCTACCTGATTTACGACTGGAAGTACCGATATTTATACTTTATGCCATAAAGTTATTGCTTAGAAAATTTCTGCAAATACGTAGTTGTGCCCACTATAACAGGTGCCATGTAGAAGTCATCCACTTAAAGGACAACCGACACCACTTTTTTGTTTCCTAACTGACATCAGAAAAACGTTTTATAGCATCTAAAATACCCAAAACACGCAGGATGATAGTTTTAGTAAAATTCGAAACACCAATAAAAATGACTTCAAGTGTCCAAAAACTACTTCAAATTGAACCCGGAAGTGGCCAGTTTCAGAAGGTCCCGCCCCCTTGTTCGTGATGTCACGCCTAGACATCTTGCCTTGCTCGAGAATCAAAACAATGGCTTCATATTCGGAGAAGATGCTTTCTTTTTACTCATCCAGTCATGAATATGATTCAAATAGTTCTGAAGAGCAAAGCGTAAATGTTTGCAATCGATTAAAGAAGTTATTCCGTCATTTTGATGCATCTGGACAGAAATGTAGCACCCAGGAAAGGCATAAAGTATTGCCAAAGCTTCGTTGGAAATGGGCTGATTTGTTTGTGTCAGTGAATATCAAATTGTTGTCTTGGTGCAACACACAACGATTCACCATCGCATTATTTAGGTGTTTTCCTTCTAATTTCGCCATCAACACGGATCAACACGAAGTTTACAGACCAAACAAAGTACCCAAATGCATTGTGTGTCGCTTTCTCCTGTTGTGACGTCAGGAATCGTCACCAACTCAAAAACAAGACTTCCTGAATATTCAGCGTGAGTCTTAAAATGTAAAATATAGCTACAGTATATGCGGTGGAATTTTTGTAAAACACGCTCAGTAGATGTCATTGCAAGTGATTTTACAAATTATGGACACAACTTGTCCGGAGGCGTCGGTTGTCCTTTAAAGAAACAAGTATTTATTTCTGCTTTCAGTCAACTACATTAACTACATTAAAATTAAAATTAAAATTTACTTCTGTCAGCAGCCACTGACTCAATTTCCCCCGTAGAAGAAGTAGTGGTCAGCCTCTACTGTAGCGCCTTATATTTGGAAAACTTTGATATATTATTATTATTATTATTATTATTACTAAACATTTCATCTCAAGCGCCTTTCAAAGCTCTCAAGGACACTTTACAGTCACAGGCAATCATAGATACAATAATAAATAAAATACAATTATAAATAGAATCCAATAAATAAAATACGTTATAAATTATAATTAATAATTGTAAATAGAAACAAGAGAGAGCTATGCAGAAAATGCAATGAATATTAGTTGTGTTAAGTTCATACTGTCTACTTGTTATCTAATTTACAAGAGATTCTTTTCTCACAGACAGTGGCTTTTCAATTTTAATAGTGGTGTTCAATTACCTTACATGTTTCGGCGTATACTTCCGCCTTCGTCAGAGTGTCACGGATGTTGTTGTTGTGACGCGCCTTTTTCAGCTGATGTTACTATGGGGGCATGACCTACCTGTCAGATCTGACAGGCAAGTCACGCCCCCCACTGTCAGCTCGTTCCTCCAGGAAATTATGCAATGCATATTGTATTTGGAAAACGTTTTATCCATTGAATGTGCACCTTATACTCCGGTGCTCCTTATACACCGGAAAATACGGTAAAGCATATCAATATCGAAAAGCAAAACTTGGAGAAATCACCATGTTTTTTTTTTGCGTTTTTTTTAGATTATGCACAACTCTCATTTATTGGTGATGTTAATTAATTTTAACAGATATTTGTTACATCTTTAGTTTTATTTTTATGCTTTATAAAGCTTTTTGGTCTGTATTACGGGGGGCTTGGAATCGATTAGGGCATTTACATGTAAAATGTGTCTCTAACAATATTTTCTGGCTAAATAATTTCTTCCAAAACCAATTAATTTAATAAAATATACAGACTCTTCCCTACTAGTTACAAACAACGGTACAAACAAACATTGTTGTAGTAACATATGTCATATTCTATTCAGTTGTACATGTTCATATTTTTATAGAGCATATATTTTATTAAATGTTTATTTTTCAGTACAAACCAATAGAGGTGACTTATACAAACCTTAAACATACTTATATAAACCTTAAACATATCTACAAAATATAGTACTGAAGCAACTTAAGAAACGAATTCACCTCACGAATGATCGTTAGGAACGTATCTCGTTTGTAAATTGGGGACCGCCTGTAGTCTAAACTCAAACGCTTCTAAGGTCTGTGTAATCGGTTTGGGTTGTGTTGCTTGTCCATTTTGTGGACGTTTACAGTCAGTGTTAGTGCATTCTATGTTGAATGTATGTTTGTAGCATGCAGTGTGTATGAGGTTTATGCTCTGTTTTCAACCTCGGTGTGTGTATTACACCGTCATCCGATGTGTACTTCAGTCCCTTCCAGAGCAACCAGAGGCATTGATTATTGAGGGGGCTGACCGCTCAACTCGGCGGATGCAGCACAATACATGTTCACGAGGGAGAACCATCAGTTGCCCTGACAACACCAGCGCCTGTCAACACCTCCGTTTTAATAGTGACAAATTGTATTTATTACATCAATGTTAATCCCCCCTACTCACTGAACACCCCCCAAGCCTCCCATCCCAAATCCCCTCAGATGAATTTAGCCATTTGCTCATCAAATTGTGTCGGCATAATTAGTGAGAAGTTGGAACAAAGTGTTATTATAAAGCACGAGCTCAAACGCATTGTCCAGAGTCATCTTCTGACCAATTACACATCATGCCACTCTCCTCCGGGTTGATTAAGTGGGAAGGGCAAAGGGCTTTTGATTTGTACTGAGTATTTGAAAGGTCGTGATTTGGTTTTTGCGCTAACATGGATCATTCATCATGCTGTGATAACAGCAAACCGGCATCCATATTACCTTAGAGCTGGGACAAAATATCCCTTTAGCACAGTAGCGTACTGTAGTTCCGCCGATGTTCTCCCCATCTCACTCCATTGGCCTGCATAGCAACACGCTATTTAATGGCACCGGCTTGTGCGGGGATTACTGGATTGCTCACCTCATCAAAGACATAAACAAGGACATGACTCTGAAACCTGGGAGACCCAACTTTCACTTTCAGCATTTTTGTGCTCGGAGCACGTGTTTTTGTGTGCTCAGCAAAGTGCACAGACGTTAGTGTGAAACTAATCCTTTCTCCACTTCCTCTGGTGTGAGGATGTTGCTAGTATGACATGAATGACAAAGCTGCCACGAAGAAGGCCTACTTCATTGAATCAGTGGAGAATGATGTTTGAAAGCAAGACTTGTTTTTCTGTCGTCATTTTATCAAGACAGCATCTTTCCATGTTTCGTTGTTTGGATTTGACGAAAGGATGAAAAAAAAAAACGATGTGTTAAAAAGCATTGAAAGGCTCTCATTCGTCAGTTGCAGTCGTCCCATTACTGTCCTCAAGCAAACCTCAGTGACCAGTCCCAGTACAAATCTGATGCGGCGTAGGAGCGCTCTCATGATTTATTGATGACGACATCCCTCACATGCTCGCTTGTTTATTAAATATGAATCGTTCATGGCAGTTGCACATTTTTTGCATGGATTACAACGCAGTAATAATTTATGATAAATCTGAGCCAGTTGTCAATATAAGGAAGTGGTTCCATAACATTGCTTGTCACAATAGTTTCCACTTTAAAGTACATTTGCATTTTACGTGTTTGTGGGCGTGTGCATCCGTGTGTGTTCGGGAGTCTGCGGAAATAACATTGTTCTTTCTGCGATTTCGACCTCATTTTAAGCCTTTAACTGCCATTCCCGAATTAAAAATATGACGTGGAGCGCCATTCCCAAATTTGTTCGGGTTTTTATTTTTCTTGCGGGGGTGCCAATAAAGCGCTGGTCAGACCTCTGGCAATTTTTTCCCTTCCACGAGAGGCCAACATTTGCCTTTTGTACAGCCGCCCCCACTTCCACTCCAGACCCATAAAATTTCGGAATTAACTCTTTTTTTCTGATGAAAGAAGAGAGTCGAAGGTTTCTAACGCAGTATTGATTGTTTATAGAGTCCTAAAAATCAATATTCTGTGGGTCCTGGAATGTGAGTGAAAATGACAAAAACCCTGGCAAGGGAGTGGACACATTTTTACACGTCTGGCAGTGAATGAGTTAAAGATTGCAGCAGCACTATACAACTCCAAATTAACATCTTCACATTCACATTCATAATTCCGTAACAGACGGAAGTAGCTTAGTTGCTTACTTTCTGTAATGTTTTAGTGAAGAGTTATTTCCACTGCTTGTCCCAACTTTGCTTGCCACTAAAATCATTGGTCAATGATAAAATGATTGGTCAACTATTTGAGGATGTTTATTTGTTAGTTTGGGGCTAAATGAGGAATTCAAGTCAAAAATATTATTTACGACAAACTTTAAACCTATCTTTATGATTAACATTGCACTTGTGGAATAGCAGTCAAGTGACAAAATCCCCCAGTTTTTAGCCATCCCAAGAGGCGGCCATTTTGCCACTTACTGTCCACTGAAAACGACATCACAGTAATGAACGGTTGAGGACCCTTTCATTACAATGGTAAACACAACTTAGGGTTGATTTCCTCTTTAAGCGTTCATTTATGAGTTCATTATTGTTTGTTTTTATTTGTCAAGAGTCACATACCCGAGAGGATAAAATCATATGGATGAAAAAAGAAAGATGTTTATGGTAGCAGCTGCAAGATTGCAATGTTCGGAGCAAACTAAACACTGCCATAGCATGTAGGACACACACACACAGCTGGAGAGAACGTGCAGGAGGCAGTAGAGGAAGTCGAATGAGCCAAATAGGAACACAGAGGTTTTTGAGGGTAAAGAAGACACAGAGACTCTCTTAGTATTCTCGCACTAATGCCAAAACCCTCACTTAAAACCAAGGACGCCTTTTTCAACAGAGTGTCAATGGCAGCTCTGTCATTCTTGTGCATTGCTGAAATCTATTCACACAGCAGGTGCATTCACAGAAAGACACTTTTACAGGTGCTCGAGGCTTTTTCAATCCAATTTTAATCGTGCCTTCGAAGAAAAACTTGAATCTCAAACTTGGATTATGCCTCAATGACATTCTTTCCAATACACTAATTCCATCTCATGTGCAAATAATGTCATTATTTTCCATTATTCAACTCAAACTTGAGTGATGCTTATCAACCTCTATATAACTTATTTTCCGTTGTATAAGTCACACCGGAGTTTAAGGCGCATCCACAATGAATGACAGAATAAGGCGCACCTTCAATCAATGACCAAATAAAAAAAAATCAAATATAATATATAAATATATGACGTTTTCCAAATATAACGTTACAGTAAAGGCTGAGGTTATGCATGACTTCTTCTACAGGAGGAAATGGAGTTGGTTGTAGTTGCGAGACCTGTTGTGGCTCAATATTACTTCACAGTATTAGTCGCAGGGTCATAGTTTGAAAAAAAATGAAGGCTTTTCGGTGTGCCTTATACAGCAGAAAATATGGTACATACATACATACATACATACATACATATTATATTGGTAATAATATATTTGATTTGTGATTTTTTGTTATAATAAGGGTATATAGGTTCAAAGTCAATGAAATGAAATTAAATTATTTTGATATCTAAATGTACCTCAAATGTATTTTGCTGAGAAAGAGCACCTGCCGCCTCTTGGCAAAGCGGTGATAATTTAGAAATTTTGTGACCTAATTTATTTGAGCTCATCTTAAAGATCACCTTTATAACGTGTTGCGGTTATTTTTTTCCTGCTTTTACCTGAGCGCAAGCAACCATTAGTGATGCAAGCTGTTGACAGAATCCATTTGATCGCAGTCCATCTTATTCTTTTCAGCCTCCCATTCCTCTCTCATTCGATCACACAATAAATTGAGCTATAATGTCTTCAAAAGACTCCGGTTGCATCGAAGCGCTTGAGAAAATTGCGGCGGCTGGCAAAATACAATTTTATCTCACTCAAGATGGATTCCACTGTGTGATTTCGAAGGACTAGTTCGGAAACAAAATGGAGAAGCTCACCGGGAGGAAGGAGAGAAAAGAATGAGAGTAGCAGAAGGGAGTTTACGGCTTCATAATAGACACTTGTGTTTCGTTGCACCAAAACGTCTTTTTACCTTATGCCCCATTTCATCACCCACTTGTTAAATATTGTGAGTCTTTTGCAGAAATGAAACATACACGCAGCCAGCAAGTTTGGAAAATTATATTTAACCGTCTCTTTGATTTCGTATCTTCCCCGCTCCTCATGCCCCAAGAAGATGTCCTACCACTATTGTCAGGAACGCTCACATGCACACATGCCACCAGCACCTAAACACACACGCGCATGCACACACACACACACACGCACACGCACACACACACACACACACACACACGCACGCACGCACACACACACGCACACACACGCACACACACACACACACTTGCACATGGTTAGACCCTCACTACTTGCCTCCATCTTCATAAATTTCACTTGCTCTGAGGATATTTCTACTGCATGTAAACCAGTAAAAGCCCTTCAAGACACCAAATCCGAGAGATCTATTGTCTATTCTATCTAGGTCAATGCTTACAATAGCTTTGCCATTCCTTCGCCTCTGCCACTTTGCCCCGCCCTTCACCAACACACACACACACACACACACACACACACACACACACACACACACACACACACACACACACACACACACACACACACACAAACACACACACACACACACACACACACACCACCCATTTGCCAAGCCCCACAAGGTTTCTTTTGTTTTGTTAGTTTAATCGTCAAAAATGTAAGCATAGTAAACTAACCTTTGCTTTTCTTCCATACAAATTAATCTCAAGAGTAGCATTAAAGAAAAACTTTTGCCGTTTGACATAATTACAGTGCATTTTAATGCTTCTGATTAACATTACACAGCTAATTGCTTTGGACTTTTTGTGTGCGAGCGTGCTGGTGTTGCATATGAAAATATGTGCGGTAACATGGCCGTTTAGTGGGATGGTTTCGTTTGTTATGTATCGGGGTTAACATTATGCGACCATAGGGTGCTTGCATATATTTTTTTAAGCTACACAGACAAACACAACTGCTTGCACATGCATTTTTCATGGAAGCTTGAAGCACCTATCTCGAAAGCCGTTATGGCCCCAAACCACTATTGTAAATATTAAAACTGCAACAGTCTACAATCCAAATACAATACCGTATCCTGTGTTTTGAAGGTATTTGAGCTGCAATAACTGCATAATGTGTGTGCGTCTGTGTGTTTGTGTTTTACAGGACAAAGATATCTCATCACGCCCACAGGAGCCTTGTACATTTCAGACGTCCTGCCTGAGGATGGGCTGAATAACTACCGTTGCACCACACGTCACCGCTACACCGGGGAGACTCGACAGAGCAACAGTGCACGTCTCATTGTGTCAGGTCCGTATGAAGTCACAATAGAAAAGAGACAGAGTGATGCACTGTCATAGGTTATATGACAATATTAGAAGGTCACTGGTGTTCTTTCATTGGATTATAGACGTCTGTACGTATGATGTCCAACAGCCACGGTCCCCATTTCCAAGTCGTCCATTCTCTATTCTCCGTTTTCTCTTCCTCTCTTGTAATTCCCCGAGCTCCACCACGTCTTGAGAAAATGAGCTTGTAGTTTTGGTGTAATCCGGTTGACTGATAAGGGGACAAAGCAAGAATTGGAAGAAAACAAAGTGTCCTTGGCCTAATATTTAAGAGTTTAGTGTTCTGCAAGTGAAGCTTAAATGCAATATGGCTGTAATGCTGCTCTATTTGTTAAAAGCTTGGCGGCTCAGAAAAGCACCAATTCAATTTCTATTTTGAAGTTGGTTGACACACACTTGCTCTTCCTCGCCTACCGCATTACATACCACAGGTGTGTATACCACAGGTATACCAAAGTCAAGCCCTAGATTTTTTTGGGCCCGCGAAAGCAAATAAGACTTGTGAAATTCCATGATGTTTGCTAAAATCTGAACCAAAGTGTCATATTTTTGGATGTAAACCACAATAACAGTCATTATTCTTGACTTCAGATCTGAAAACTACGTATTCATTAATTTGTTGTGTGCCTATATGTAATATGTGGAGGGGATTAAACATTCTAATGGCTTCCCCAAATTCATAACGGCCCTCGAGAGGAAACCATAACTACAATGTGGCCCGCGGCAAAAAATGACTTTGACACCCCTGTTATATACCATCAAGTACAGAATCTTCACTTGACATAATCAACATTTGATTCTGCTTCCAAATGCCGAGCGACACTCAAACCTCAATAACGCTAACTCTAAACTCACCTCTTTTATCCAGACCCCATAAATGCTGAGCCAGGCATCTTAGACGGCTTCGAACACTGCGACGTGATGATTAATCATCGGGTGGAGCTGCCCTGCAAGGCATCGGGCTACCCGTTCCCCAAGTACCGCTGGCTCAAGGACAACAGCCCCCTGGAGCCAGATAGTCGCTTCCGCCAGACCATCGCGGGTTTACTGATAGAGAACACACTGCCGAGTGACTCTGGGACGTATGTTTGTGAAGTTTGGAACAGCTATGGCAACGCAGAGGTCATGGGCCACCTGCACGTTAAACGTGAGGCTTTTTTTCAATTCTTATTAAGTTGCGTTGAGCAAAACCCTTCATGAAATTTCCTGTGAATGGTCCTTTGTATCCACAGAACCTTTGAAGGCAATGGTCAGCCCACGGAAGGTGAAAGGCAGCGTGGGTAGCAAGGTGTCGCTTTCATGTAGCGTGAGCGGCTCTGACGAGTATGAATTGTCGTGGTACCGTAATGGAGAGATCATTTACCCCGGCAACAACGTCCGTTTCACCGGTCTCAACCGGGAGAACCTCATCATGGAAGGAATATCAAAGAGTGATGGAGGGGCCTATCAGTGCTTTGCCAGGAAGGGCAAAATGTCTGCCCAGGACTTTGTGCAAGTCATCCTTGAAGGTAACAATTCAGTCACCGTTTGTGTACATGCATCATTAGCATAGCGCACCATTAGCATCATGATCCCTGATGCCAAAAACACATGCAAAATCACAGCACATGCATGTAATGTGGTTACCTCGGCAGTGTTGCTCAGGCAACTGTCTCCTGCAGCCACGAAACTGTAAAAAGATTATCTATAATCATGTGCGCAGCACACCCGGATTATCTGATAATAAATGGTGGATATTTCAAAATGGAGCTACACTCTTTGTTTGCCTAAGACAACATTCCACCTTCAAATCCCATCTCAAAACCCACCTATTTAAAATGGCATTTTCTGTGTAGCTCTGTCTCTTGTTTCTATTTATAATTGTATTTGATTTATTGTATTCTATATGTGATATTTGTGATTTTATTTATTATAGTACCTATGCTTGTCTGTGACTGTAAAGTGTCCTTGAGAGCTTTGAAAGACGCTTAAAATGAAAAGGATTATTATTATTATAACACCTCCCGAATGAAAATGTAATAAATATGGCTGCCGTCATGTGCCAAACCAAATGACAACAAATACAGAGAACATATTCTGGCAATTTGATAATATGATTATGATAGTTTAAGGCCTGTACAGGTCTTGCTGATAAGATGATCGTTTCAATTGGGTGTGTTGGAGGAAGGATTGATCTATAACAAGCAGGATACGGCTCCAGAGAAAGTGGAGTTTGCCAACCCATTTTTGACCCTTGAAACATCCATCCATCCATTTTCCGTACCGCTTATTCCTCATTAGGGTCGCGGGAGCCTATCTCAGCTGTCTTCGGGCACAAGGACAAGGACACTCTGAACTGGTTGCCAGCCAATCACAAGGCACACAAAGACATACAACAGTCACTCTCACACTCACACCTAGGGGCAATTTGGAGTGGTCAATCTGCCTGCCATGCATGTTTTTGGAGTGTGGGAGGAAACCGGAGCACCCGGAAAAACCCACACGGGCCCGGGGAGAACATGCAAACTCCACACAGGGAGGGGACGGACAGACGGCTCATGCCGTGATTGTGTAAATTATTTTCGTAGGTGCAATATCGTGTGAGATGTCTTGCAGGTTGTGCTTCGGTTTTAAGAAATTTCCTAGATAATTTAATGTCTCATCTGTCAATTAAGAGCTCTCAAGAGGTAACCAAAGTCAAAGTTGTAAGTCGATTAATTCAAAGGAGACTGTCCAATAATGTATGTCTGAGAAAGCTGGAAACAAAGATAATATTTGTCACTGCTTATCCAATTAGTGTCTGCCATCTCACCAATGTGGCACAGTTCATAAAAGTCATAGCTTTGTCTAATTTTACCTGCAGATTTTGATACCGTATGACAGCAATACAGACGATATAGAAAGCAATACATTGAAGACTTTCTACCCGTGAGAGTAAAGAGTGGCGATAATTTCTATCCACCCAGTATGATTGTACCCTGGTGATTGTGCCCTGAAATTGCATGTAGGTGGCCGCCATATTTTATTCATCAGCACATCCCCTTTGCGTCTCATCATCCTCCACAGATGGTACACCAAAGATCCTCTCCTCCTTCAGCGAAAAGGTGGTGAACCCAAATGAGCCCGTCTTCCTGGTATGCAACGTCAGGGGCACGCCGCCGCCTCGGTGCATGTGGTCTCTGGATGAGGACCCGGTCATTAAAGATAGCCATCATCACCTGGGACACTCCGAGACACATGAGGGCCACGTGGTCAGCCAGCTCAACGTGACCCACACGCAGGTGCAGGACGGCGGCGTGTACCGGTGCACGTGCAGCAACTCAGCCGGCCTTGTGTACCACCAGGCTCGAATAAACGTAAGAGGTGCTTGTCAAATCAGCTCCTCCAAAAACAACAATACACATACCTGTCTGTCTTTCTGAGTATCTGTCTGTCTGCTTGGATGTGGCACTCATCTAAGTGTTGAGAAAGAGAAATGTCAATTTGGTTGGTTTGTATTAGTGGGAACCTTTTTGTGTGTCTTCAGTCTGTTTTAACAACTTTCATTTATTTTGTTCATTCATATTTTTTTCTCCCCTCAGCATAACTTTTTTTTAAGTCATTGTGCTTTTTATGTACACGATATTACTTGAATTCAATCCTCCCCTCGGATTTTGAACACTTGAATCTGCATGTAATTCTGTCGCCTTCCGCTGAAACTAAAAAATTGAGGGCTAAGTAAAACAACAGCAATAATTCGCCAAGACGTCAAAGGACCACAGGGGAAGCTGTTTTCCATTTTATTAGCACTTGACATTGTTTTGTGTGATAACTCGCAAAGTGACTGTTTTGTGTACACATCACCGCAGCAAGCGACACAGCTCTCGCAGCCTTACACACCAGCCGATAAATGTCCTCATAAGGAGTTCTTTCTGAACCACTCCCATTCTCAGGCCGTGCCAGCATCCGTTTGATGAAAAACGTCACCGCCATCGCTGGACGGGATGCCTTCATTCATTGCCGTGTGATTGGCTATCCTTACTATTCCATCAAGTGGTACAAGAACTCAGCTTTGTTGCCATTCAATCATCGACAGCGGGCCTTCGAAAACAACGGCACGCTGAGGCTCACCAATGTGCAGCAGGTAGACGCAGGAGAGTATAACTGCAAAGTGATGGTCCAACCCAACAAGATGGACACCCAAAGTGTTCACCTCCGTGTGAGAGGTAAGTATCTATTTTATCTTTATGGTCTAATGTCGGCGGCACGGTGTTCGACTGATTTGCACGTCCGTCTCACAGTACAGGTGTGAGGTTCGATTCCAACTCAAGCATTCCTGTTTGGAGTTTTCTCCATGTGCCTGTATGGGTTTTCTCTTGGTTCTCCGGTTTCCTACCACATTCCAAAAACATGCCTTGCAGGTTAATAGAACACTATATGTAAATTGTCCTGTGGTGAGACGGTTCCATGTGAATGGCTGACAACAGTACACAGTGTACCCCGCCTACTGCCAAAGACACAGGATGAAAAACTACCAGAATACTATTCTGCCAACTTGTGGCCTGGCATGCATAGTACAATATACGTACAGTAGGTCCTTGTGTCTTTGCCCCTTGCAGGTCACTACATCCTAATTTGAAATAAATGTGAAGCAAAAAATTCTCATGTTTATTTTTAGCAAGACTAGATTCAATTCCAAAGTGCATCACTGAGAAAGGCTTGAGCAGGCAGATAAACTAGTAAGCTCACACAGGAAGGGAAGCAGCTAGCGGTTCAATATTTCCAATTCATCACAGACCAAGAACTATAGCTACCTGCTTCTTACCTCATCATGCTAGTTAATGAAGACTGTACGTGCGCTAATGATATCACAGAGCTGATCTCCGCCTAGCTCTTACAAGCTATAATTAGAAAGACGAAGGAGGGTTTCCCCATTATGCTCCATTTCCATCTGATCGGTATGCAAGGATGCCGCTGCTGCCACATTACACTGTGTCGTGAAGCAAGGAGAACAGAGGTGGTGAGAGAAGAGTGAGAACGCAAGAGAGGCCCATGGTCCAAAACAACACTTTCCAGCGGTGCCATGCTGGGAGAATGCATTTGTTAATTTCAACCCGCTCATGCTTAAAATACACAGCGATCTTCAGGGACCGCCAGAGTCCATTATCTCCATTTTGCTGGGGATTAAATAATCAGCCTCACTTATTTTCACAGTTATTTGATTTCACTGGACACTCAACCACATATGACTCGTGCAATTGCTGATGGTTTCCAAGAGACAAGCGTAATATAGCTTATTGCGTAACTCTGTCTTATGTTGGCGGGTTGCCTTTCTACCTTGAGTTCAAGCGCTATTCTTGTCATTGTTGATCAATGTCTTTACCACCCACACAGGAGTGTGGGATACATTAATTACAGTCCAGATTGTGCCTCCCTAATTACTGTAATTATTTAAATAAGCAGGCCATTTGGCAACATATTTTATGAAGGTATGTACAGGGTCGGTAACATAGAGTTTACAGTAGATGAGTGGGATCAAGTTACACTGCCAGAAAATGAGTACTGTTCGAATTCCGCTCTTAAATATCAGACAGGGCGGAAATATTGAACTTCTCCTGGAACTACTCCAACATAACTGTTTGGACAACGGTGTGGCTCAAAATATACAGAAATGTTTTTGAGCGGTAGAATTTTCATGGACATGCATTTAACTCCAGATGTATTTGGATAATGATGCCACCATGTTGGACACATGGTGTGGTATGCTTTGGATGAGAAGTTGTTTCTTTCTTTCTCAATATGCAATCCCCGGGACCATCATCATTTAATAAAACAAGCACTGGACGACTATGCATGAAATAAATGTAAACGTTGAAGCCCTTAAAGGTGAACGTCAGCAATTTAAGTACATATTCCAGAATTCTTCGCTTTTCAGTTTCTTTATGTTCCTCAATGACATTTCCAAAGAACCGTAGTAAGAAAATTACAGGATGTCGGTTGAATTCAAAGAAATAAATGCGCTCTGACATCTGAAATGATTTCTAATTATAGACTATCTACCTTTGTATGTCTCCCCACTTGTCTCCCCTGCTTTTTCTTCAGTCCCCCCCTACATTCAGCCCTTTGAGTTTCAGCGATTCACCATCGGTCAGCGTGTTTTCATCCCCTGCGTGGTGATGTCAGGTGACCGGCCTCTGGACATCACCTGGCAAAAAGATGGACGGCCTATTCCGACTAGTCTGGGCGTGACTGTGGATAACATTGATTTCACCAGCTCACTGAGAATCTCCAACCTGACGCCTGACCACAATGGCAACTACACGTGCATTGCCCGCAATGAAGCGGCCGCTGTGGAACATCAGAGTCAGCTAATTGTTCGAGGTGAGGCCAATGGCAACTCTGAACAGTGCATTATGGTACTCTGAAATATAGTAAAGTCTCGTTATATCGATATTCTCGGGAGTCCGAAAAAATATCGATATAACCGGGACTATCGATATATCCGACCCTGCGCGCATGTAATTTTCTCCTTCGTTCATAGAAATAGTATCGTAATAAGCGGTACTACCGATATAACCGATATCGATATAATGAGACTTTACTGTACTGTAGTTTCATTGGTAAGATACAATTCTACAAGATATAATTTAGAATATCTAGTCAGCCACACTGAGCCTAATCCATTCAAACGCCATGTAGGCATGATTGACATATGACATTTTTCATCAGCGTATGGGGTAGTTCTGGTTGAGTCCTGTGAATTCTGGCAACAAGCGATTACTGAATCTGTTAAGTATCTAAGAATTTAAACGACATGTTTTCCAATCATCATGATCCGCAATGATGAATACAGAAAAAAACAAACAAGCTAACAAAAAAAAAACATCAGCTGGTATGGACTTGTCCACCGTTCGTTCCTATGACGCACTGCTCGTTGAGCCCCATCATCCATGGTGGCCACGACTTTGTTCTCCGCCATTGCCCAAAGACCCCTCTCCACACTGACTTATCAAAGAATAACTCATTACATTTATAGACCACTCTGTGTGTAAAGTTCCTCCTCAGTTTGTGGTTCAACCCGAGGACCAAGATGGGATCTATGGGAAAACTGTCACTCTCAACTGCTCTGCTGAAGGATACCCACCACCCACCATTGTATGGGAGCACTCTAAAGGTACAATATTTGCCGTAAAATGATACTTTCACCTGAGAGACTCATCAGTAAGCACATACGATTCATTGGTCGGATTGGTCATTATTTTGTTTTGAGTTGGCTGAGTTGTATTTAGTTGGGTGGTGTGTGCATTTATACACATGAAGAAGTTGGGGCATATTGATGCATGCACAAAGCACACACATCCATCTACTCAGCTTTCAAGTTGTCACCCCAAATCCACGAGAAAGACCCCATGATGGAAAAAACAGGCAACACACCAGGGCATAAAAGAACAATAAGGGAGGCTGGCGTGCAGACTGGAAGGTAGCAGGTGAGTTCAACCTCACGAGTGGAGCGCATGAAGCGAGGTCCCAGGTGTTTGCTACCTCATCCATATAACTGGGGATGAAAGCTTCACCAACAGAAAGACTGCAACCGATGATGATTTGTGCAAGTGTGTTCATGCACTTCTATGATCAAAACAATGAAATACTGTTTTTCAACCTTTGATGGGATTCATGCACGCACATGTGTGTGCGTGGGGGGGGGGGGACAGAGAGAGAAAGAGAGAGAGAGAAACAGAGAGGGAGAGGAATAGGGAGAGTGGGTGGGAGGGGGGATGGAGTGAGGGGGGAGAGGGAGAGAGACAGAGAGAAAGACAGACAGACAGAGAGAGAGAGAGAGAGAGAGAGAGAGAGAGAGAGAGAGAGAGAGAGAGAGAGAGAGAGAGAGAGAGAGAGAGAGAGAGAGAGAGAGAGAGAGAGAGAGAGAGAGAGACAGAGACAGAGACAGAGACAGAGAGACAGGCATGATCATTTCTGATTGGCATCTAAGTCCCCTGTCAAAGATTTTCAAAGAACACCCGGTACATTAAAGTTATCAGAGTTAGAGGAACTGATACACATCATAAGTTTTTTGTCAAATATGCCTGGAATAAATCCACAGAAATATTCTTTGAAATATTAGAACATTTCTCGGTCGAAACTGAAATGGTTGTCTTAAATTCTGGAGTGACTTTAAGGGACTCTGTTTTTATAGCGAGGCATCACATACCTTGATTTCTGTTTTTTACTATCAAATTAAGTCTTGTTATGTGTGTTTGCCTTTCAATAAAGAGCTAGAGAGGAAAAGAAAATCACTAATTTGGATGATCTTTACATGCAGTTTTTTAATGTCTAACATAGTTGAAATGTGTTTGACTATAAATGAGCAAGGTGAAATCCAACATTTTCACAGTTAGCTCTCTTGATGGCTTAGCCCTTATCCTTGTTAGAGACACATCCAAGTTTCACACTCCTTTCTTTTAATAATTATGGACATCAACGGTGTCTACTTCACGAAGGAAAACCTATAAATCGAAGGCATATGGCATTTTGTGACATTTACGTAAGACTTCAGTTTTTCATGAACTGTATTTGTCATCAAGAAAAATCCATGTTGTGATTGTTTGATCATGACAGTGTTTTTAAAAGTCCTCAAACAAATAATTGTCCTCTTGTTTCGTTATCTTCTATACAAACAAAAAAGATCCTGAGAGTTGTCCACTCAAAACATGCATATTAATCCTTGCCTAAATACAGTCCATCCGACTGGCAAAGCCTCACATTGAGACTGATCTCCATCCGAGACCAATCTGTTGCCTTGTTCAACATGAGCATGACGGCCGCCCTGATTGCATCACATCGGTAGCTCAGCACTCGACGCCACAGTCTGCAGCTGTTGGCCGGTTTAAGGATTTAGACCCGGTGTTAAGAAACATGTTTACAATCCTTCCAAAATCTGAAGGGCTTTGTCATCAAATCTGTAAACACATGCACTCAAATGAAGCACACAGAGTGGGCATCGTAATCATCTTGGTCTGGGTCATGACAACATGTGATAATATGTTTTCATACACCCACGGGAAACTTAGTTAGGAATGAGAATATACTACATGATTGTTCAAAATCTGTGTGATTGCAAACTTGCCTCCAATGTCCAATGTCTGTTGTAATACTAACAAACCAACTAACCAACTAACTACCTAGCTAGATAGATAACTGACTAACTCACAAACCTCATTTAAAATGGAAATGCTTGGTAACTAATAGGAATAACAGAAAACCGCTTACATTTTATTTTTGAATTTATAGCCTCACTTTTTTAAGTTCTACTAAAAATGTTAACAAAAAATCACAAGCAGGCCAGACATAGCCCTTAAATAACATACGGCATGCACCATTCTTTTATCAGGCCCACCAGGGCTCAATTTGGTTCATTGAAATATTTAATGAATTGTGTGATTCATAAAATACAAACATTGTGAACATTTTTTTTCCAAGATGGCGCCTGAGGAGGCAGCCGTCAGCTAGTGCTCTCACGAGCCTTGCCTTTTTTGTAGTTTTTGTCTTGTTATTGTGTTTTCTCTTGTCACTTTGTGTTGTTGTGCGTCGTGTGGAGCGGATGCGGATTGTTTTTCAGCATTTTTGGCCACCACAATCATCAAGGATGAGACTCTGCTGAGCGGTTGCACCTTTCGGCAGCATGAATATGCAAGTACTGTTTTTGAATGGGAAGAATGTCGGTGCCATTTGACTGTCATCGCTGGACAGCTCTGGGGGCATTGTGCTTTTTTGCGCCTGTAATGGGCAGCATCTTCACAGCCCCGCTTTGTTTAGCGGAAAGGTCGGTGCTGTTGGACAGTCTGCGGTTGGATGGATGCATAGCTTGAGAAGCCCGCGATAAAATAAAGGAGCGTCAGTGCAAAGCGCCAATGTGTATGCAGAACTGTCGCGGCTTGGAATTGAAGCGGATTTTTGTGGGACAGGAGATGTGAGACAATGTATTTTCGTCAATGGATGCTACAGCTTCGTGTTTGCTTTCAAAATTTAGCTTGTAGTAGACGTGTAAATTCCACCATGACGTCCCTGATCCACTGCTGAAATGGATGTTTTGATCCTCACCATTTAGAACTGCTTCATGTCATCACAAAGAGGGTACAGGAAGTCTTTGTGCTGTTATATTATTTGTTATTTGTGTTTTTTTGTTTTTCCCAAGATGGTGGCGCGTGAACACTCATTCAAATGACCTCCATCGGTCCATTTTGAAAATCATGGCCTTTGAATAGAAACTTTTTCACCCCCTTGATATCCTGTACATGTAAGTCCTTCCTGTGTATTGACTGACCATTTTCCCTTTCGATGCCACAGGTGCAGGGGTCCCCCTTTTTCAACCCATCCTCCTAAACAGCGGCTCTCGCATCCAGCAGCTGAGTAATGGTTCTTTGCTGATCAAACACGTGTTGGAGGACGACAACGGCTTTTACCTGTGTAAGGTCAGCAACGATGTGGGCGCTGACGTCAGCAAGTCCATGTACCTCACAGTCAAGAGTAAGCCTCTTTTCCTCATCCATATCAGATGTTTCACTTGTGGGTGGTGTGTCTGCTTTGGTGTTGCAAAAAGTAACCATAGAAGATGGGCTGTGGCTGCAGTGGTTAGTGCACTTCAGATCCCTGGGATTAACCTGCCCAACCAGCCACCCACTCCCAATTCCTCCACAAAATTTGATAGATGCTCCTCGAAATGAAGTCGATGACTTGCAAAACTGCTCCACAAAGAAAAAACATATATTTCCAGTCTTATACATATGATGATGCTCAATCACGTTATAATGCAAGTAGAATTTTAGAATATGTAAAAATTTGGTTTATGTTTACATAGTTAGCATCTTTTACCTTAATGACCCAGTGCTTCGCGCAATCCGCCTCTCTGGCTCGATGTCTTGGCTTATCCTTCCTATGTGTTGTTTACATGGCGTTTTCCTAACAATTGTTCAAAATATGTATGTGAGCTCATTTGAAGTCTCTAAATTGTCCACAAGTGTAAATGATTCTTCTGTATAAGTGGCAAATAACAAACATTAACCTCTACAGTGATTTTTTTCCCCTGCTCATTTGTACAAAATGGAACTCCTTTCTTTTACTTGTGCCTTGGCAAAACAATACCTTAATCGCAAAAAATGAAAATCATGAAGATAGGATGTGATTTTTTTTTAGCGGCGCCTCTCCCACCCTCTGTTAGCTCCAAAGATAATAATGTGCATCGAAATCCCCTGTGAGAGGAGTATTTGATTATTAATACCGCCTGGCATGTTACGTATATTCATGTGTCAGTGTAATTAAGCCTTGCAGTGCGCAAAGGTTCCGATCCGCCATGCAGCCCGAGCCTCGGTTGCAGGCGTTTGCACAAACATATACTCTGGCTATCCATAGGTCACTTTCATCTTGACAGCAGCCAGTTGCTATGCAGCAATGGACCTTTGCCCTGACCTTGTTTGTTCTACTTTTCACCACGCACTGAGCGAATACCGGCTGCAACTTATTTTTGTTTGTTTGTGTGTGAATTCCAATTCTACTCTGTTGTATTTTCAGTCCATGTTCTTCTCATTTCCAAAGGCAGCAAAACAAAGGCCATAAAGGCAGGGTTAAAATAATTTATTGTGGAAGAATTTGAGAGAAATGGGGAAATGGTTACAGTACTTGTGTAGTGTATTTTCAATATTAATTCAATCGTTTAAGCATCGTGCAGTTGTCAACTCATGCCCTCCAATAATGTAGGAACAATTCAGCCATTATCCTCTCACATGTCCTAAACATACTCTGATCGTAAAATATAAAAGCCAATTCATACATGACCTCTTATATGGCCGTTCAGGATTTAAATTGGTCTATTTACAGAAAGTTGTAGAGAACAATTCCCATTTCCCCCTAATGAAGCAAAATACAAGAAGTGCCACTTTTTGTGTATTATTGAAATGGAAGCATCTCAAAGTACGGAATGCCAGTTTGGTGAACTCACTTTAATTTTATCGGGATGTCAGAAGATTTTTAAAATTAGTGAAACTTGGGACAAAAATGTTTTGATTTAAAACCCTGTATGTATATGCCTACGTACAGCCATACTACCCTGAGAATGCCCGATCTCGTCTGATCTCGGAAGCTAATCAGGCTCGGGCCTGGTTAGTACTTGGATGGGAGACCGCCTGGGAATACCAGGTGCTGTACATTGGCAGTGGGTAGGTCCTATAGACCTACACGGGTGTAAAGACGACCCCGCCATCCACGAGTCTCCGGAGCCTCTAAGGCGGTCTGGTGGCGAGATCCGCCACCTTTCCGGCAGCTCCTATGGGAGTAAACCCGAAATCAATCCGGTAATGGCGCACCTAAGGCGGTCTGGTGGCGAACTCCGCTACCTTTCCGGCAGCTCCTGCGACCATACTGACCCCAAATTGTATCAGCTCAGCTGTTCCTTGGTCCAGTCAGCGTGGTGGAGAGGGAGAGCAAGCTGCATAGGCGACAACCTGCTCTCCATAATACACCGCCCAGGCACACTGTCCACCGGGACAGTCATCCATGGTCAGCCATGACCGATGGAGGCCGACGACGATATACCTACATTTTTTAATCCAACATTTGCATAAAATTGTATGGTGTAACTACATTACTCTCCTTCAATATTTTATTTCACTGAGCAAACACCATCCTAATCACTTTGAACTTACTTTGCCATGGCTTTAGATTTAGCAGGCAAAAATAGACCGTGTTAAGAAGCAAAACCATTTAGAGCGCGGCCTCTTTTAATAGGACTTACTTAAAATTCATAGTGCCAATGCAAAATAAATCAGCAATTTCCTTCGAAGGGACCTTGGAGCGGAGATGATGGTAGGGGGCATCAGGGAGTAAGAAGAAGGGGCCGCCAGTGAATAAGAGATGAGCTTTAAATGTCTAATGCGCACAGCATCAGTTTCAATGAAGGATTTTAAATATCCACATTTATTAATGAAATAATATAGTACATTGCAAAAAACATAAACATTCACATACATATATAATATATGTATGTTTTATATAATGTATTATATAATATATATATATATATATATATATATATAATATATATATATATATATATATATATATATATATATATATATATATATATATATATATATATATAATATATATCGTCCATCTCTGCTTTGTTCCTGTTTCTGATTCCACAAAGGGTGCAGTTCCTTCCAACTATCGGCCAATAACCTATCTCTCCACAACATGTAAGCTCGTGTCAGGCATCATTGCGGCTAAGATAAGTGGACACATGGATCAATACATGAGCAAAGCACAGAAAGGCATTGATAGAGATACTAGAGGTGCCAAACATCAGCTGCTGGTTGACAGAACATTCGCACAAGACTGCAGGTCCCGACATACCAACCTGTGCACATCCTGGATTGATTACAAGAAAGCATATGACTCGATGCCACACACATGGATCACTGGATGCTTGGAGTTGTATAAGGTCAACAGACCCTGAGAGCCTTCGTTGCAAACTCGATGAGGATGTGGAAAACCACACTTGAAGCCAATGGCAAGCCACGCAAGTGTCCATCAAATGTGGAATATACCAAGGTGATGCACTCTCACCACTGCTGTTCTGCATAGGACTGAACCCCCTCAGCCAAATAATCACCAAGACAGGCTATGGATATCGCCTCAGAAATGGAGCTACATTCAGTCACCTCCTCTACATGGATGACATAAAGCTGTATGCTAAGAGTGAAAGGGACATAGATCCACACAACCAGGATCTACAGCAGTAACATCGGGATGTCATTCGAGCTGGAGAAATGTAGTTGTAGAAATGTTGTGGAGAGACAGGTTATTGGCCGATAGTTGGAAGGAACTGCACCCTTTGAGGAATCCTTCATGATCAGGATTGTTCGCCCTTCGGTTAGCCATCCTGGGTGAGTCCCATCCATCAGCAACTGGTTCATTTGTGCTGCTAGGCGCTCATGGAGAGCTGTGAGTTTCTTTAGCCAGTAGGTGTGGATCATATCCGGGCCTGGTGCCGTCCAGTTTTTCATACCTGAGACTCTTCCTTGTATATCTGCCGCTGTGATGGTAACTGGGTTCTGTTCAGGGAGGTTGCTGTGCTCCTCTTTCAGAGTCACCAGCCGTTGTGCACTGCTGTTATGTGCGACCTCCTTCTCCCATATGCCTTTCCAGTATCTTTCAGTTTCCAGCCTTGGAGGGTCTGCTCTGCTGTTAGAACCCTGCCACTGAGCGTACACTTTCGCAGGTTGTGTTGCGAACAGCCTGTTTATTCTTCTGGCCTCATTCTCTTTCGTGTACCTCTTTAGGCGACTGGACAAGGCCTGGAGCCTTTGTTTGGCAGTTTGGAGTGCTTCAGGTATGTTTATCTGCATGTACCTCTTGGGTATTTTTATTCACACCTCTCTGGATCTCCGTCTATTGACTCACATCTTTCCGAGCCGCCTTGATCTTGGCCTCCAACCGTCTTTTCCATGGTGGGTAATGAATCTCGTGGCTCTCATGGTTGCTCTTGTAGCCAAGCATCTCTAGGATCACTGATGCTGAGGTGTATATCAGCTCATTGGTTTCCGTGATCGTTCCGTCGGGATTGTTCTCAGTGCTGCATTCAGAGTTTCCATGAGACTTTCAGGTGGTACTTCACATAGCCGTTGTAATCGGTTTCTTAGTTGCCCAGTTTTCATTCTTGCCATGATCTTATCTCTCAGGTCAGTTGCTGCCTCGCTCAGCATTTCATTCATTGGGGCTGGCTTCCCAATCTCATCATTCATTGATGAATGATGAGATTGGGACATTGGGACATTGGGGCTTGCCTCCCAATCTATGGTTGAACCTCTTCCTCTGATGTGGCAGCCTGGGGCCCTTCATCTCGGAATTTGTGTTGTACCTCATTAATCTCAAGTTGTAATAGCAATTGCCGTTTGTGGATATTGGAACACTGAGCTACTAGTTGTTTCGTGGTCAACCGTGACTGTGGGTTTCGAAGTAACCATTCAGCCCCCATTCTCCGCATGTAACCCCTCTGACTAGGGTTGCTTGAGTAGTAGCAGCATTCCAAGAGAGCCATGTTATCGCATCTCGTCCATCTCCACTTTGTTCCAGTAGCCCATTTTTCATCAGGGTGCTCTGGTTCCCCAGCACCTGACGCAGACCTTGTTTGGCCGGGCGACGTCTGAGCCGGCATGTCATTCCATTTATTGTCTCTCATCATTTTTATGAGGTAGGCATTAGCATGAAGGGTCTTGCCCAAGCACCCACACTGGATGATGTTTTTGTGCTCATTTTCTCTGCCACAAGTGGGATTCGAACCCTCGTCTCCCATATGCCAAACTGATGCCTTATCAACTGAGCTATCCAGCCGCTATATATATGTATATATATTTCTGGACCGAGATATCCCATGTTGTTCCCGGGATCTGTTGCAACCACTCGTCGAGTTTGGGGGTCCGAGTGCTCCGACCACCACAGGCACGACTGTCACTTTTACCTTCCAGGCTCTCTTCAGCTCCTCTCTGAGCCCTTGTTTCTCGATTTTCTCATGTTCCTTCTTTCTGATGTTTCCGTCACTCGGCACTGCTACATCCACGACAACGGCCCTTTATCTATGACCCCGATATCTGGTTGGTTGGCCATTACCATCTTGTCAGTCTGTATCTGGAAGTCCCGCAGGATCTTTGCTCGGTCTTTCTCTACTACCTTGGGAGGTGTTTCCCATATTGACCTTGGGGTTTCCAGTCCATACTCCGCACAGATGTTTCGGTAGAGATGCCAGCCACCTGGTTATGGCGTTCCATGTAGGCTTCCCTGCCAGCATCTTACCGTATGTATATATATATATATATATATATATATATATATATATATATATATATATATATATATATACAGTAAAGTCTCGTTATAACGATATCGGATATATCGATAGTCCCGGTTATATCGATACTATTTCTATGCACGCACGGAGAAAATTATATGCAAACAGGGTCGGATATATCGATAGTCCCGGTTATATCGATATTTTTTTGGACTCCCTTGAATATCGATATAACGAGACTTTACTGTATATATATATATATAATGAAAAGCCTTTCTAAAAGTAAAAATTGTGCACATCTGTTTTTATGCTTCCATACACATGCCTATTCTAATGTGCGCGTTGAGACACCAGCGTGCCCAGCGGACCTGTCTGCCGCGTATGAATAATCAGAGTGGTCCCTCTCATCATTAAATCATGGTCGTGCTTGAGGAGGCGCATGGAACGAGGGAGCGAAAAAGGATCATAGTTAGCGCTGCAGGGGTACACGCTCTCTCTCCATCCTCTATCGTGTAGTGTGGCTGAGATGTGTCAAGAGCACGAGTTGCTCCGCTTGCCCGCTCCGTCCCACAGCAATGCTGCTGCTCTGACACATACTCATTCTATGTAATAACTCGGCACACCAAAATGGGATGAGGTTCATCTCTTTGTGAAAAAGTAGTCCAACTGTTTAACAACAATTTTGCACCCTTAGGTGTTTTATTCATCCAACTCCAGATTGTTCTTTTTTAGGTGACTGTTGTCCAATTTTGTCCTCCAAGAACATGATGATATTGAGATTTTACTTCCATCACGCAAAGCCCAATTCAATGATAGTTTTGCGTGGATTTTACCTCTGAACTGACATTGATGATAAGAAGAAGAACGAAAAATCCCATTATGTGTTTGGTGATACTGATGAGTTCATTCACACCTTCTGCTCAGAGCTTGAGAACGAATGGAATCCAATTCAGCAGCTTCACACTTTTGCCTCATCATTGTAGCCCAAAATCTTTTGACTTATCGGCCTTAAGTGAGAAGTATAAGTGTGAGAATGAATAAAAAAGATTCTGAGCGGCCTGGGTGAGAGACATGAACAGCTTTAAAACACACACACACACACACACACACACACACACACACACACACACACACACACACACACACACACACACACACACACACACACACACACACACACACACACACGCAGACACACACACACACAGACACACTCTCTCTCTCTCTCTCATGTGCCCTCACAGACTAGTTGTGTTGATAATGAGTCCGGTGTGTGGTTACGGCACTCTGCCAGATAGGCTCTTCCACGATCAGACCGATGGGAGTTCAGTCAAGAGTCACGGCTTTCTTCCTCGTCTCAGCAGCCTCTTCCTCAAAAATCTCCACGTTACCTCTCGCTGTCATCATCAAAGCAGGCGCAGAGAATTTATAAGAAGTGATATGCTCTCTGTGTGTTGCTGGAAATACACATGTATTTTTTTTTTCATGTGTTTACAGATAATGATACCAAACAGGATCGTTCTACAAACTGTGTGCCTAAACATGAACAAATAAATACATTACAAACATAAAATTTCAATAACAAGGTACATCTCCAAAGTTGGTATTTTTTATTTTATTGTTTTGCCTTTGGGTAGTGTCAGGAAGGGCATCCGATGTAAAAGCTTGGCCAAAACAAACATGCGGATCAAACCTCTAAAGATGGAGGACACTGATTTGCTGTGGCGACCCCTTGAAGGGAAAAGCCGAAAGGAAAAGAAGAGTTTTGCCTTTCAGGCACAAACAATTTTTTTGCACGAAAGAAAATGCATTTTCAAAAATTAGTGAGACATTCTTCACACACATTAGAATAATAAGTTTGCGTTCAAAACAGGCTAAACAGCTACAGATTCGACCAGTGGCGGCTGTGCATGTCCCTCCTATGCTTTCAGTAGTGCTTCATCTGAATCAATCAGCTGCGAGTGTGGTGTGATTGTTTTGACACGTCCACGAGAGGGTGCTGTTGTCCAGGAAATAACTTGTGACTTAAAGGAACTTAAGAAATACTCATCTCATCTAATTTTCCGTACCGCTTATTCCTCATTAGGGTCGCGGGGGTTGCTGGAGCCTATCTCAGCTGTCTTCGGGCACGAGGCGGGGGACACCCTGAATTGGTTGCCAGCCAATCGCAGGGCACACAAAGACATACAACAGTCACTCTCACACTCACACCTAGGGACAATTTGGAGTTGTCAATCTGCCTGCCATGCATGTTTTTTGAGTGTGGGAGGAAACCGGAGGACCCGTAGAAAAACCACTCGGGTCCGGGGAGAACATGCAAACTCCACACAGGGAGGCCGGAGTGGGACGCGAACCGGCGACCTCTGCACTATGAAGCCGGTGTGCTAACCACTCGGCTACCGCCCTTAAGAAATACTGTCATTAAATTATTTGAATTTTTACTATGAACGTGTGGATTCATGATAACCCCATAAAATTGCAATATTATTTGCTATTTTGCTAGCTTTGGAGTTGTCCAACCTTAATGATGTCCATCTATTCTGGAAAATTCCATCTTGAAAATGGCTTTAACAGTTTGTCTTCAACCAAATAAAATACCTCTTCTCCTTTAGCCATTGTGGGTTAACAAAACAGCTCTTAAATAAACACAATATATTTGCTTATGCAGCTCGCTACACAATGTCCTAGCTTGGGCCAGTATGCTCTTATCACTAGGCGAATGATAAACTATGATTGGCTAATGACTCGCCAATAATAGCGAAAACTCTGACGTTGCTAGCGCCTTCGAGCAGGCCTTGGGTTGCCAACTTGAACTCTGATTGGTTCAAGCAACAGTTTCATCAACATTGATTTTGATGCAACAGGGCCTTCAGAACTGATTGTTGAAGGCGTACAGGTAGATTTCTTACCTTGGTAATAAATGCAATGTGATTGATTAAATGCTTCAATATGAAAACACACATCTGTAATGCAACACAACAGGGGAAAGCAATGAAAGGACGCTCAAAGACAATTTGGAATTATTTAATACAAATTATATTTTTAGGCAAGTCGAGAAGGCCTTGCAGGCTCTGACGGCCCACCACTGGATTCTACACTCAATTGAGACCAGACTGTTGTTATTTAAGTCAATGTAGTTTTTTTTATATTTGGTGGTGTGCTCTGACTTGTGACGACAACCGTGATCCTAGTTTCCTGGTTTGTTTCTTCTTTCCCATTCTAGTTCCTGCGATGATCACATCGTATCCCAATACCACCTTGGCCACACAAGGCGAAGAGAAGAAGATGACCTGCATCGCCCATGGAGAGAAGCCCATCATGGTGCGCTGGGACAAAGAAGAACGCATCATCAACCCAGAGACCAGTCGATACATTGTCACTGTCAAGGAAGTGGCCGACGAAGTTATCTCAACGCTGGTGGTGTGTGTCAAAAGAGTCAGGCCAAACACAGCTACAATTTTTCTAAGGAAATATGTCTCTTGGGAAGTCATTGTCGGAAAATAAAATTAGTCTCTTGTCATCACATGATCTCCGTATTTCAGATTCTGATTCATTCAGATTCTTGAGTCACAGTGTGAAGAATTGTGCGTTTTCTCTTGACAGATTATGCCCACCGTGCGCGAGGACTCTGGCTTCTTCTCCTGCCATGCCATCAACTCCTTTGGAGAAGATCGAGGAATCATACAGCTTACTGTGCAAGGTAAAGCATTTCGAAAGGGATGATTGGGGAAAAAAAGTCCACTTAAATTCGTCAACTTGCGAATGTTGTATGTATACACATTGACATTTTTAAAACCAGCATTTCCTGCTCTTTGTTGTCTCCTTTGTATCATCTAGTTCTTCTTGTCCTTATATTTGTTTTTTCATGGACAGAAAAAAAGATTGGTATCAAAATAATTGCTCTGATCAAAGCTAAAGTTTTGAAATTGTATTTGTTTTATTCACATTTGACCGCAGAGCCCCCCGACCCACCTGAGGTGGAGATCCGAGAAGTCAAAGACAGGACCATAGCTCTTCGTTGGACAATGGGCTTTGATGGAAACAGCCCCATTATAGGATATGACATTGAATGCAAGAACAAATCAGGTATTGAACACCGATTTGATCTAAAAAGTGTGAGAGCAAAATAAAAATGGAATGAAGGCACTCCAATTGGTGTACCGAAGTCGTATCATAAAAGCACAATTTCACGAATCATGACGCTGCGTCACGAAAGGTCTAAACCGATATAATGCATCCTATCATTAAAAACACCATTCCCGAATTCAATCGGCAATTGAAAATATGATGTACAGCGCCATTCCTGAATTACTTTGGGTCTTGTTTTTTCTTGCTTGGGTGTCTATCAAGCGCAAGCCTCCGATAATGTTTTTTCCCTTCCACAAAGGGAAGCATTTCCCTTTTTTCCATGTTAGCGCTTTGTTCCAGCTTCAGCTGTTGTTAAAGTGCTATATAAACCAATATGCATGTATTGAATTGTATTTTGGACAGTCGCCGTCATTTCAAGCTCAAATATCTCCACACCCATATAACTTTGGAATTAACTCATTTTTTCTGATGAAGGAAGAGACTCTAAGGTTTCTTAAGCTGCATTGAATGTTTATATAGTACTAAAACACAACATTCTGTCGGTCCTGGAATTTGAGTGACATTGACAAAAACCCTGGCACTGGAGTGGACACATTTTTGCACAGGTCTGGCAGTGATCATTGTTTTCTTTTCATCTGATAAGCATGTTTTTATTGGGCTTGTGTCTACACGATGACGAGATATCATTTCTGATTGCCTGTCTTTCTGTCTTTTCCCTCCAGCTTCGTGGCTTTCAGCCCAAGTCACCAAAGATGTGTCACCGCAGCTCAACCAGGCCACCATCATTGACCTCCACCCTTCTTCCACTTACAACATTCGCATGGTTGCCAAGAACGTCATCGGCAACAGCAACCCGAGCAACGAACTCACCATCACCACTGATGAAGCCGGTTCGAAAACAACTCATTTTTATATATTTTTTGTCACATCATGGACTACCTAAGGCATTTTTCTCGCATCTTTGGATATCTGTCAGAGATAAGGGATAAGGGACAACTGCTAGGAGGCCTGTCTGCATTGCAATTTTGTAATATGATCCAATCATGAAAAAAATGCCCATCATTCCGCCGTATTAGCCATTTAAATAAATGTAAATGTATTTCGTACTTTTCCTGTGAGCGCATTCAATTAATGTGATTAAGCATGAAATTCAAAGTAAGTAAAGCATTTGTCACATTTAAATGTGAATATTGTTTTTTTTATTAAGCCATTAAGCTGCAAGGCACATTAAGACTCGTGAGCACTCACATCCCATATTTTTAACTCTACAGCGCCCTCTAGTGAATTTAAACCTGTCAACTAAATTGCTCTTGGTGGTTTCGAATCTGTCCCATTTAAGACACAAGTGCATGGTAATGGTGACTGATAGATTTCTTTCTGTAGCTCCTGATGGTCCCCCACAAGATGTTATTCTGGAGCCCACCTCCCCACAGAGCATCAAAGTTTCCTGGAAGGTATTTTAACATTGACAGCGGGGGTCTCAAGTCTGGCCCAGGGGGGCATTTAAAGCATGCTGCATGTTTCGTGTTTGTTGTTGTTGCTGTTTTTTTTTTTCAACCTGCTACAATTTCATTAAAGGAACTAAAAAACTGAAGAAGAACAAAATCTGCCATAGTGTTTCGATAATCAAAAAAAGAGTCTGTCGAGCTTGCCGTTCAAGTTATGGAAAGATTATTATCCTAAACCAAGTCAGTAATTGTTATGCTTTAATTGAATCAGGAAACAGGAAAGGAAATAAGATTAAAACAGAATTTTAAAACTTCTTCATCATGAATAAAGCTCAGTCATCGACAAAGAAGCCTCACGGCCGATCGGACTGCTCATTGTAATGAGATGCAATTCAAGATGGGGTGATTGATTATTCGTCTTTGGCAGCCTCCCCACAAGCACCTGCAGAACGGCGTCATCCGAGGCTACCAGGTGGGCTACAGGGAATATAGCCCCGGGGGAAGCCACCAGTTCACCATCATTAGCGTGGACACCACCGGAGACACGATGGAGAACATTGTGCTGGACAATCTCAAGAAGTTCACACAGTACAGCGTGGTTGTCCAAGCGGCTAACCGGGCTGGGACAGGTCCGTCCTCACAGCAGGTGGTCACCAAAACCTTGGAGGACGGTAAGCAGTGATTTTTCTTTTCGCTGAATGTCATTTGGAAAGCGTGGTCCACATAAGTGAGGAAAAGTGGTCCGCAGAAGACATAAACACGTGTAATTCGTGTGTGTAACTTGGCAAATTCTTATATTTAGGCATTTGCGTAAAAGCTGACAAACCATCCCTGACCTTTATTTATAGCTGAATGTCATTTGGAAAGGGTGGTCCCCATAAGTGATGACCCCCAGAAAACATGTAAAATGTGTGTCTGTGTATGTGTGTGTGTGTGTGTGTGTGTGGTATGCGTGTGCATGAGTGTGTGCGTGCGTGTGTGTGTGCGTGCGTGTGTGTGTGCATGCGTGTTTACATGTGCGTGGGTTTACATATGCATTTATATCCATGCTCATCGTGATTTGCAAATTGAGTTTATTCAAAATGTGACATTTTTCTTTTTTCATCCATACGGAAATAATATTTCCAGAGAATGGATAAGTACAGTTAAGCACCTAATACTGTTGCTATTTTCAAAAGTTCACATTTCTTGTATGTGTTGAAATACTACAGCAAGATTTATACCTATGCTTCTTTTCTCAGTGCCATCTCGGCCTCCTGAAAATGTGCTGGCTGTGGCCAAGTCCCCTGACGTTATCTCTCTCTCTTGGATTCAACTACCGAGAGAGGCTCTCAATGGCAACCTGCAGGGCTACAGAGTCATCTACTGGGCAAATTTGCCTGACGGAGGTATTCACAGACTGTTACTATTAATTATTATTCTTATTACTATTATTATTCTTCTTCTTCTTCTTTTCCTTTCGGCTTTTCCCTTCAATATTATTACTATTTATTATTATTGTTATTATTATTATTATTATTATTATTATTATTAGTAGTAGTAATATTGTTATTACTGTATTATTATTATTATATAATTGTAGTATTGCACTAGGTGGCACTGTTGCATCGTTATTCTGAACCAGAATGTGCTGTCACATTTTCGAAGAGTTTCTCTCAAGAGTATTATTTTATGTCACAATTTTCAAATTGCATTATGGCTATAACGTTTGCGATAAGAGTTTGGTGAATTTGATTGACGATACGGCGATGGCTCATACAAATTCAAAGTCAGAAGAGTGCAAATACATTTGATAACATAAATTCCATGATGAAACTAGTGCGGTGTCCCTTTCATCATGATAAATCTTGGCCCCTCCATGTGTTAGAACTCGGAGAAATCAGAAACATAACCACCAGTCAGTCATCTCTGGAACTGGATAATCTGGAGAAGTACACGAACTACAGCATTCAGGTGTTAGCCTTCACTAATGCTGGAGATGGTGTTCGAAGTGAGCAGATCTACGTGCGGACCAAAGAAGATGGTAAGACACCGCAATGGAAAACAAACACACAGCAAATGTTCCTGTTTTCTTGTTATTACATATATTCATTTGGATCTTTTGGGGATTGGATTTAAATTGTATTAGCCTTGATTAGTCTCGAAGTGGAGAAATTTACATTTCACAGCAGCAAAGTGAAATCTCATCTCATCTCATTTTCCGTACCGCTTAATCCTCATTAGGGTCGCGGGGGTTGCTGTAGCCTATTTCAGCTGTCTTCGGGCACGAGGCGGGGGACACCCTGAATTGGTTGCCAGCCAATCACAGGGCACACAAAGACTTACAACAGTCACTCTCACACTCACACCTAGGGACAATTTGGGGTGGTCAATCTGCCTGCCATTCATGTTTTTGGAGTGTGGGAGGAAACCGGAGGACCCGGAGAAAACCCACGCGGGTCCTCATTGTGGTGAAATGTGCACAACTGTTACAAGCTAAATGTTGAAAGCAAACACGAAGCTGTAGCATCCATTGGCGAAAAGTGATTGTCTCACATCTCCTGTCCCATGTAAATCCGCTTGAAATCCAAGCCGCGGCAGTTCCACATACGCATCGGCGCTCTGCGCTGATGCTCTTTTCTTCTCATCACGGGGTCCTCAGGCCATGCATCCATCCAGCCACAGACTGTCCAACAGCACCAACCTTTCCACTGAACAAAGTGGGGCTGTGAAAATGCTGCCCATTACAGGTGCAAAAGCACAATCGCCCCTGTGGTGTCCAGCGATGACATTCAAATGGCACCGACATTCCTCCCGAATCAAAAACAGCGCTGGCATATTCGTGCTGTCGAAAAAGCGCAACCGCTCAGCAGGGTTTCCTCCTTGATGAATGTCGTGGCCAAAAATGCTGAAAAACAATGTGTATCCGTTCCTCAGACGCACAACAACTGTAAGTGATAAAAGAAAACCCACAAACAACAAAAAGAAAGCAAGGCTCATGAGAGTACTTGTTGACGGCTGCCAGCTCGGGCGCCATCTTGGACTTCTTTCAAATTTGATTCATTTCTGTCCATCCTAGTTCCTGGTCCCCCTGCTGGCGTGAAGGCTGCCGCCTCCAGCAGCTCTGTGGTGTATGTTTCCTGGATGCCTCCTCTCAAACTCAATGGCATCATTAGGAAGTACATCGTCTTCTGCTCAAACCTGCATCCGATGGTAATAGTGTTTGTGTGCCACGGGATTACATTTTTTTGGGGGCATCGGTTTCATACTGTGAATGACTCAATGCCATGTGACAAGGATGTCGTAATAACCGTGGCCTTCCGCAGTGATACAGTAATCGCCTCTCCTCTCCAATTTGCAGGTGATGAGCGAGTTTGAAGCCTCTCCCGACATCTATTTCTACAGGATCACAAATTTGGCTCGCAACACGCAGTACAGCATCTGGGTGGTGGCTGTGACTGCCGCTGGTCATGGCAACAACAGCGAGAAAATCATCGTGGAGCCTCTGCCAAAAGGTGCGGTAGGCCTAGGATAGGTCCTCTAGCCTCATATCCTCCTCTCATCATTTTGTTCCAATCCTTGTGCCTTATATTTAGCTCCAGCCAGAATTTTAACCTTTAATGGTACAGTGACCACTCCTTGGATGAAGGACATTGTTCTGCCGTGCAAATATGTTGGGGAAAATCCTCCAATGATTAAGTGGCTCAAAGGAAAGTAAGTCAGACGTCAAGAATTGTCACAGCAAAAACATATTGTCTTCTTTTTGCCACTCATATCAAACTTGAAATTAACACAGTAACAATAAGGCTACATTCATTTGTTCACATTTCCAAAGTAATATGGGAGCATGCTTTGTTTTAGATTGCAATGTGTACAGTCTATATTACCCAATCTTTTGTTTTCTGCACAGTACCAATGGGACGCCTGCGCCTGTCGTGGTTGATGGCCGACGGAGCATCCATGCCAATGGTAGTTTCATCATCCGCACAGTCAAAGCAGAGGATTCCGGCAATTACAGCTGTGTGGCCAGCAACAACTGGGGCTCAGATGAGATCACGCTAAACTTGCAAGTTCAAGGCAAGTCACCGTGCACGGATAATCCATTAGAAAACAAAAAACAAAAAAACAACAAGACTACAAACAAAAAATGCCCATATTAGTTTCAACGCAACTAAGCAGTGGGATACCTAAATGGTTATTTATTTATTTATTTATTTATTTATTTATTTATTTATTTGCCTGTCTATCTGTCGGTCTGGCTGGCTGTTTTTTTTTTATCTATTTATTTTTTTATTTGCTGGTTTCTTCATTTTTATCGTTAACATCCGCAGTGCCTCCTGATCAGCCACGTCTCACAGTGACCAAGACCACCTCAACTTCAATCACATTGTCATGGATACCAGGAGACAATGGCGGAAGCTCCATCAGAGGTGAGATATTCTGGTATCAACTTCGGATGCACATTATTTATCAGATGAAACTTGGGAAACAGTGAACAGTCACGAATCAAATCACGCTTGGTGGGGACTCTCTTGGTGGGGAAATCAATCTATAGAAGAATAAGATTGTTATTATTGCTGTTGAGAGATTTTTTTTCAGAACGTATTGTGTCATCTTTTCATTGGCAGGATACATCCTGCAGTACTCAGAGGATAACAGCGAGCAGTGGGGAAGTTTTCCCATCAGTCCCAGCGAGCGTTTGTACCGTCTGGAAAATTTAAAGTGCGGCACTTGGTATAAATTCACTTTGACGGCCCAGAACGCTGTTGGGCCAGGCCGAATTAGTGAGATTATTGAAGCTAAAACTCACGGGAAAGGTATGATGGATTAATTGGTGCATGGATGACATGAATTGTGACGATCAGGTCAAAAAAAGCCAAGCTTCTGCTATACCGGCTGCGTGTGTGTCTGCTCTTCAGAACCGCAGTTTGCCAAAGAACATGAACTCTTCACCAGCATCAACTCTTCCCGCGCCAGACTTAATCTGGTTGGCTGGAACAACGGCGGCTGTCCAATCACCTCCTTCATACTCGAGTACAAAGCTGTGGACTCAGCCACCTGGACCACAGCTCAGCGCACGTCGCTGACCAAGAGCTACATCCTGTACGACCTGCAGGAAGCCACCTGGTACGACTTGCAAATGAAGGTCATCAACAGTGCTGGCTCAGCGGAAAAGAAGCTCACTTTTGCCACTCTGAGTATAGATGGAAGTGAGTTCGAAATTTGGACTCGTTCATTTCAAAGTAGGATTTTTTTTGTGAAACTGTTGGGGAGGAGGAAATGATGTTGTTCTATCTATCTATCTATCTATCTATCTATCTATCTATCTATCTATCTATCTATCTATCTATCTATCTATCTATCTATCTATCTATCTATCTATCTATCTATCTATCTATCTATCTATCTATCTATCTATCTCTGTGTCCGTGTGTCTGTCTGTCTGTCTATGACACTATGGAGAAATGCTTGCACAACTGTCATCTCTAAAGTGGCAAGGACATTTTGCTTCTGTCACACATCCAGGAGTGTAAGAAAACAACTCTTCTTCTGTCATATTTCATTGTAGTTGACAAAGCGAGAGCTTCACTGTGCAACTACAGAGTGTGCCATTCACACCGAAAGGATGCTTTTAAGGCGGACAGACAAGAGGCGATGAGAATGCCACACTCTATCCGACTCATTAATTTTATTTGAGGGCTTTTGCTTGAGGAATTTAAAAAGCCTGTCAGGATGGCAGACGTGTGAGCGTGGATGCGCTTTTCGCCGCATGTGGGCAAACATGATTTGGTGGGGGAGCTCGTCAGTTTGGCAGCTCAGCGACAGGAATAAAAGCTAACATTCAACACTAGTCTCCCGCGGATCATGGCAAAATGTATTCTCTAACTTGGGAAATCAAATAAAAACGGCTGATCCTTTGGAGAAGTATTATCATATTCAATTCACTGTCCACACAGGGTTCTTTATGCAATCTACACAATTGTATTGTATTGGTTTTCTCAAATTAAAAAAAAGACCAATCATTTTGTGGAGAAGGATTTGGCCTGTGGCACAATTCAACAGCGATAAATAAATAAATAAATAAATAAATACATCTATAAATCAATAAACGGAGGGATAAATAAATAAACAAATAAACCAATCAATCAATAAAATAATTGCTCATTTTAAAGAAAATAATCTAAATTGTTTCTTTCAAGGTACCATTCCTCCCCTGCTGAAAACGGGTGATCCCATCTCAGACAACATGTCAGGAAGCGGAAGTCTGAAGATGGTGGTGACCATCACGTCTCTCCTTGTGGTGGCCGCCCTGGTGTTCATCATGCTTATGGTGCTAAAGAGGAGACGCAGGGAGCAGAGGCTCAAAAGACTCCGAGGTTGGCCTTTGGATTAAAATTATTTTTGTCAAGAACTCATTCACTGCCAGATATGTGCAAAAGATATGTCAACTTCATTGCCAGGGTTTTTGTCATTTTCATTCAAATTCTAGGACCCACAGAATATTGCGTTTTAGGACTACATAAACATTCAATGCAGCGTAAGAAACCTTAGACTGTCTTCTTTCATCAGAAAAAATAGTAAATTCCCGAGTTATATGGGTGTGGAGATATTTGAGCTTGAAATGACGGCGGCTGTCCAAAATACAATTCAATACATGCATATTGGTTGGGTCTGGAGTAATATAAGGTGCGAGTGGGGACGGCTGTACAAAAAGCATATGTTGCGCCCTCGTGGAAGGGAAAAAACTTGCTTCATCGGCACCCTGCTCCCGAAGAAAAACCAAAACGCAAACAATTTTGGGAATCGCGCTCCACCTCATATATTCAATTCCCGAATAAATTCGGGTATGGCAGTGAATGAGTTAACATCGCCCAACCTTTTCATCTTCCACGCGTCTATCCAATATTTTCATGGTAAATCATGAATCTGTACTCGTGTGTAATTGTCTTTGTGTATGCATGCAAGAAAGAGCTACTACTTTCCACTTCTCATTTGAATTTTTAACAGCTTTATATTCTTCGTAACTTTCCTTATTTCATTGTTCACTTCCCAGACGCAAAAAGCCTGGCAGAAATGCTAATGAGGTGAGTATTTTACATCACAATCTATGCCTTGTACAATGTAAAGCAACAGGAAAAAATATATACCTTCCCGACCCCCATAAATGTGCACAGCAAGAACACTCGGACTCCAGAAAACGTCAACAAGCAGCAACAGACGCTAAGAATGCACATCGATATTCCGAGAGCGCAGTTGCTCATCGAAGAGAGAGACACGATGGAGACAATCGGTAAGACCTCGACTATCAACTAAAAGAAATAAAATTCCCACACGCTCTCCTATTTGCTTCATTCGACACGGCAGATGACCGGTCCACGGTGTTGCTGACCGATAACGACTTTGGCGACACAAACAAGCAGAAATCGTCCACGGTGACACATACGGTCCACTACCAGTCTCTTTCCCAATCCACTGGACCACTGGTGGATGTTTCCGATGCCAGGCCCGGAACCAGTGAGTCCCACCACTGTTAGTGCCCATTTTTATTTCCTCTTTTCAAAATATTCCATCTTGTTGTTGTACTTATTCCTGTGATCGTTTTCATGAACAAACCCTTTGAACATCCGTTACCGAATTGACAAAGTTCACCTTTGTGAATTTCTGAAAACTCGTCGCCTTATCAATGAGGTGACTTCCAGCTATGATGATGATGATCACTCAGCAACATTGCGATCAAGTAACTTGCTGTTTGTGCTCCAACGAAGCGAAACAAATGAAGAGTAGTTGTGTCGCTGCTTTCACCTGACACATTCGCATTCACACCTCCCCAGCCTTCTTGCGCTCACTTATGCATAAACTGTGCAGTCCCTAGATGGGAAACGTGACCGTGTAGCAATACAGATATATACTGTATGCACTTCATATTTTGTCTGGCATTGAAAAATTCCAGAATTTTCTACTCTGTATGAACGCTTATTTCTAACAGTGAAGTCACACCTTGTGAAAAGAGTATGCATCAAACTCCAATAACAGTGTCCAGAAAGAGCCTCTACCAAGGTCAGAGTGTTCCAAATCAACACTCTAGTTACTGCGCTGTCATGGCCGGCGCCTGTCCTCAATTAAAACGGAACTTAATGCCCCACGCGAAAATAAATACATGATGCCAAAACCATTCTGCACACCCTTCCAAAGTTACAATGAGGTGTGCTGAGAGTCAGAAATCATTTTTATTGTACACAGCGTACACACATTTTTATTTATTTATGTTTATTTCTTTATTACTATTAATTTTATGTATTTGTTCATTCATTTAGTTATTTATTTGTTTAGTTACTTGTTTGTTTGTTTGTTTGTTTGTGTTTGTCTATGTATCTCTTTTTTCTGTTTGTTTTGTTTATTTATTTGGTTTGTGTTTATTTGTTTCTGTATTTATTTATTTGCTTATTTATTTGCTGTTAAGTGCACAGCTGAATCTACTCTATGAGGTAGATGGCTGTTGGCCCACCCAAAAACTCCTCAACTATTTGCATTAACACCGACAATGGAAGGTTAATAACATGCAGTAGAAAATAGAAGCAAGATAAAATTGCGTGACTTTTGCATGTTCTTATTTCATACGTGAAATACATTTCACCTTGCAACACTATTTATTGCTCTTTATGCAATTGGGCACTCAGTCGCCACTTCATTAAGCCTCATTCACTCATGGGGCTCAGTTTTGGCTGACAAACTGAGCGTGACTATGAATGTATTCCTGCATGAACAAGTGTTATTAATCCCACTTTTTTCCTCATCGTTACGGCAAGATAAATTTGACACAGTTCTACCCCATCAGATCCCACCGCCAGACGCACTGCCAAAGCCGGTCCCGCCGCCGCACGAAGCCGATACGCCAGCCAGTGGACTCTGAACCGGCCGCACCCCACCAGCTCTTCACATACACTGACGACCGATTGGAGGCTCCCCACGCCACGCGCGAATGGATCTGTGGACAAGGAGAGCGACAGCTACAGTGTCAGCCCATCACAGGACACAGGTGGGTAACCAATGGACGGTATTCAGAACCGAATAGACTCTTATGCTTTTGGGTGTGGTTGTCATCCTTAGATCGAGCGCGAAGCAGCATGGTATCAACCGAGAGCGCCTCCTCCACCTATGAGGAGTTAGCCAGAGCCTACGAGCACGCCAAGATGGAGGAACAGCTCCGCCATGCAAAGTTCACCATCACCGAGTGCTTCATTTCTGACACCTCCTCCGAGCAGATGACAGCTGGGACCAACGACTACACCGACAGCCTGACCTCCAGCACGCCATCTGAGTCGGGCATCTGTCGCTTCACCGCCTCTCCACCCAAGCCTCAGGATGTCAGCCGTGTGATGAATATGGCCGCCCCCAAAGCGCATAGACCAGGTAAGGGTGTCATCGTGTCGATGCGTCAAGGAATCGGTTGCAATCGGTTTCTGTCAGGGTTGCAAAAGTCACTGCTGCTGGTCCCAACCAACAGTCTATTGCCCTAATCTCATATAGCGTCTCTTTTGGCTGCACTGCTTCCAATGTGTGTATGTCCCATTCCTTGTCCAATCAGATTGCAATATCTATGTGTGCCATACCAAATTTTATCTGCCCAGGACTTTCATTATCAATCATTGAATCAATGATGTCACCTAAACTCTACGAGCCAGAGGAGTGGTTATTTCAATCGAGCTCACTGGTCATGTATAACAGTAAAGTGTCCTTGATAGTTTTGAAAGGCGCTTATAACTGAAATGTATTACAAGTACAATAATAATAATAATAATAATAATAATAATAATAATAATAATTATTATTATTATTATTATTATTATTATTATTATTATTATTATTATTATTATTATTATTATTATTATTATTATTGTACTTGCAATAATAAAAGTTAAAATAACCAATACTAGTTAAATAAAAGTTTTGTCCCCAAGACCTGTGTACCAAAATATACGGGTACACACACACACACACACACACACACACACACACACACACACACACACACACACACACACACACACACGCACGCACGCACACACACGTGCACACACACACACACACACAAACACACACACACTGACTCACTCACTCACTCATCCCATGGCCTAGAAGGCCGTAGGGGTGCCATGATGGACATTTGGGCAGTCAGAGATCTCCAGCGCTCTCGGTCTTCAGCAGTTCGTAGCAGGGTGTGGAAGCTGCAGCCTGTCCATTCCTTAATGTTGTCCATCCAGCACTTTCTCTGTCTTCCTCTTCTCCGCTTCCCTTCCACTGTCCCCTCCAGGATGGTTTTGGATAGTGAGGTATGCCTTATAACGTGGCCAAACCAGGCCATTTTACGACGTTTCACCATTGAGAGTACAGGCTCTTGTTCTCCAGAAAGGGTGGTGACTAGCTGTCTGACGTAGTCATTTGTCTGGTGTTCCCTGTAAGATATATTGAGCATCCTTCTGTAGCTCTTATGCTCAAACGCCTTGATCCTTTACACACATATATAATGGATACAGTAAATCTTTTTGACATTCTCAATATTATATACTGTATGTACTGAATAGAACTGTGAGAGTGGCTGTCTTTACAGCAGTTCCTACATTTTGTTTTTCTGCTTATTCTTTTTCGTTTTGTCTTCCTTTCAGAAGTTTGCTGCTGTGAAATAGAAATTTCTCTCATGTGAGACAAATAAAGGTTATATCATCATCATCAATAGAGGATGCCAAAACATGTATTGAATATTATATATGTACATATATAAAAACTGCAAATTCTTTGTTGGTCAAGCTTTTAGATCAGGGGTCGGGAACCTTTATATTTAGAAATGCTTTTCAGCGAGAGCCACACGCACGCGCGCGCACACATACAAACGCTCACGTGCGCGCGCACACACACCCGCGGCCAGTTTTCAACAAAATATCAGAATGTATTATTTAAAATAACTTTGTGATAGTACTCACCGTTAACACGGATGGTTTTCGGTTCCTCGTGTTTGGTAAAAATCCAGGAAAACGATCGGAATGAAATTCAATTTGCCGGTCCAGAGGCGAAGTTACTGCTAGCTAGCCTGCACACGGCTCATAAGCTTCCACATTTGCTATCTGCAATCTACTTCTCGCAGAAGTATGTCGATGCTAACGTTAACATGGGGCTTGTTAAAATGTCACTGACATTCGACTGTTTCATCGATGGTATTGTTTCATTGCAAATTAGAATCAGAACATTTTCTCTCCTTTAATGCTCCAGTGCATTCACGCTGAAGTGCACAAGTTGGGCTCATCAACATGGCGCTTTCGGCCATTCTAGGTCAGTGTCATCCAATCAAAATTGCGCTTTCCGCCAACTGCAGCCCCAACGGGAAATGAACGATGAAAAAAACAACAATATGTATTATAATATGTAATATTTATCGGCGAGCCATATGCAATCATCAAAAGAACCAAATATGGCTCGCGAGCCATAGGTTCCCGACCCCTGTTTTAGATACTGGATGACTGTGGTTGGTAACTGAATAGAGGGTGCCAAAAAGATGTATTGTACCCATGAGAATTTCTGTGTTAGACACATCAGCCACTGGTGTGTTAATGGAGGTGGCATCTGAAAATTGAGCTTTAGATGAAGAGCAAATCAATATACCTACAGGTCATCCTTCATCATTTTGTGTGTGTGTGTGTGGGGAGGGGGGGTGCATGTGTGTGTGTGTGCAGCACCAAGGAGTGAGGTAAGGTGAACCGATCCATCGCTTTTTATTTCAGGTTTCATTCTCAATGTCAATGTCTTGAATATTTGTGCTGGGGACAAGCGTCTCAAATCACTCTAATGTCCCCCATTAAAATGTTGCTTTCAGAAACAAATAGCAATTTCGTGTCACACTGGAGCTTAGTCGGTGTGTTAGTTTGGTTCTCAAGGTATCAATTGAACGGTCAATGTCAGATAATCAGACTGCACAGAGAAAACAACCCCCCCCCCCCCCCCCACATCCCCCCAAGGTCAGTTCAGGACAGTCGATTGAGAGAGAAAGGCTTCAAATCCACGTCACAGTCAAATGGAAATACTGTATTGGATTGTCTCCATACTATGATGCAGTTATTTCTTTTTAATTGACATGTTAGAGGGATTATTATTATTATTATTATTATTATTATTATTATTATTATTATTATTATTATTATTTTGTGTTTGGGAGTCTTTTACTGAGCGAGTTGCTTGTTCTGTAGCCACAAAGGGACATAAGTCTTCTTGTGCCGGTCCCAAGCCCGGATAAATACAGAGGGTTGTGTCAGGAGGGCATCCGCCGTAAAAGCGTGGCCAAAACAAAAATGCGGATCAAACCTCGAAAGATGGAAGACACTGATTTGCTGTGGCGACCCCTTAAAGGGAAAAGCCAAAAGGAAAAGAAGAAGACACTCTATAGAGCATTGGATTGGATATGCCTTTAGTAGTCTCACAGTGGAGAAATTAACAATCGATATAATAATTTATAATAATTTATAATATACTTTCCGTCTGATCATTCAGGGTCTAAGAGTTTTATATATTTTCCGCATAATGGCTGCAATGAAAAGCTGATGTTCTGTTTCATAACCTGCAATATGGGCAAATTTATTACGTCCTTCCGTGCCATGGTTTGACTAAATGTAAGGCAACGCTGGCCTAGTAGGGAACTAATATCTTCTTACTTTATGTAATTGTGTCGACCACACAGCAGCAACACTTTTATCTCAGAAAACTATTTGTCAAATACAGTGATGTTTTTATTTGACTTTTAAATACAATACCTTTGCATGAATCATGTCAAATTCACTTTATTTCGGTTGCTTTTTCATAAATCAGATAGATACACAGTGGGTGAAGATTGCTATAAGATTAGAATAACGCAGTGGCGGTCCGTGCATTTCACACCGAGGCCTTCACTGAAGTCCTACTTAGTCCGACTTGAACAAATATCCCTCGTAATACCATAATTTATGACACAACGGCTGGAGATATCATTTACAAAGGCACACGCACGCAGTACTGGGCGTGGCATCACCTTAATCATCTACAACACAGGCTATTTTCCGGAGCAATTACACATCAATAAATCTGCATCAGCAATTAGAACTTGTCACTATAGGTGATACTGCAAACACTTAAAAATAAAAGGAAATTTAAAATCATTTGTCCGCAAAGTTTTATTAAGTCCACCAAGAATATGCAATCTTTAACAAGATTTTACGCAAAATTACAAAATGTCAGTGTAATATAAGAAAAACAACAAGACATTCACAAAACGAACTATTTGTTGAAAATAAAAGTAAACAAATCTTTTTCATTTGTTCTTGAGAATAGGCCTACATGCGACAGCGAGTTGTCCTCTCCTTCAGCTATTGTGGGTTAAAAAAGCGAGTAGATATACTTGGTTTTTCTGCTAAAGTTTCCGGGTCTGATCTGTTGTAGCTTGGTTGATTTGCATAGCGCTGCCTCCGCTGATGGCTGAGGTAAAGTGAGTATCCAATCACAGGACGCGTACATGTGATGTTCAACGCGAGGCCCTCTAGCTGGCCTTACTGTGCCAACTCGTGATATGATTGGCTATCGCAACTATATATCAACTACATGTGCCCGTTCATGTAAAGCGCACAGACGCCCTCACTGTTGATTCTGAAGGCGTCGGTCAGATTTCATGCAGCCTGGCGACACAAGCTAGCTGAATTCTGATTGGATTAAAAACTCTGACCTAAAACTACAACACTGAAAGGAGCATAACCAAATGGATATAATATAACATCAAGAAAACAGTATGTAGAATAATTATATATATATATATATATATATATATATAGATAGAAAAAAATACTTTTTTAATGAAATTGACTTTTATTATAATTATGATAATGATGTCTGATTATGTTAGGCCAGCAGAGAAGGCCTTGCTGGCTCTGATGGCCCACCACTGGAATAACGGTAATGTGTATCACAATACCTCCAGGTCCGAGGTGTACCCATGTCACCGTGCAAACGTTGACCACAATGACATTTCCAGCTCTGAGTGCGTTGTCATTTGAAGCGGCGGGATTCTAAAATTGGAGAAAGCATGTCAGAATTCCAACCTGCAGTCGTGGCAGAGGGAATAATGGAGCAGGAACAGTATGAGAGGGCAGAAGGCCCTCCCTAATGTCATCATGAGCCCAATTTGTAAAAGGTACCCTGGGGATAAATCCTCAGCGTTTTGACAGTAAAATAGATTTTTCTGGATTGTATTTGTCAGAAAATGGGATTACATCAGGAATTATATGTATTTTGAACTCTAATGTAATTCAGAAACTCTTGATATATTCTTTAAAAGTTAAGGGAGAGTTTTAAAACTGAATAAATTGGTGATGGAGAAAAAAGGTAATCTGCTTGCATCCCACACTTTTGAAATTTGTCAATGTTTGCATGCGCCTGTCATGTCGTTGGAGTCATATGAGAAGCACTTTTGAGAGGTCAGCCCTATGTACGGGTAGCGTGCGGTCATCTTTGATTGGCATCTGATTGATTGATCGATCGATTGATTGATTTATTGATTGATTGATTCAGTCGCCTTCAACGATCTTCTCTGTGCATTTATATGCTGTTGCCACCCAGGAGGAGAGCTGGTGCACTTGCCGCCTTACCTTCGCATGGACTTCCTTTTGAACCGTGGCGGGCACCGTGGCGGTGGAGCAGGCGGCGGCGCAGGCGGAGGGACGGGCGCAGCTTCCGCCGGCGCAATGGGAGAAACGAGAGGCGCTGCGGGAGGAGGAGCCATGGGCCAGACCTGCCTGGAACCCCAGAGGAGCCGTACCCTGAAGAGGCCCCCTCCGATGGAGCCCACCCTCATGGAAGTGCCCTCACCCAGGGAGGTGCAACAGTGGCAGTCGGGAACGGCGTCCACCCTCCCTCACAGGGATGTCCGGGAACGGGGAGAGGCGAGAGGTGAGGTCAGAGCAGAAGTCCCGCCCACTGGGGATCTGGCCCAAGCACAGGCTGCCAAGCTCAGCACATCCCAGGAGTCCCTGCTGGACTCCAGAGGACACCTGAAACAAAGCAACAACCCCTATGCCAAGTCATACACTCTGGTATAACGCTAGGATGAGCCTGCGGACTCGCTGCTGGACGACGGCCACACCGAGGATGGTTTTCCACAACACACTTTGTTGTATATAGAGCCGTCGTGTCTGACATGTGTCTGATGGTGATGCTTTTCCTTCTTTCTTTCTTTCTTTCTTTCTTTCTTTCTTTCTCTCGCCAAGTCAGTCTCTTTTGCTCTCGTTTCTTTCCTCTTCTGCTCTTTTGTGTTGCTTTGACACGTTTCAGTCCCTCGCACCTTTTTGGGAGCTTTTATTTTCTACTCGATTATTCTTTTATTCTGAAACACAAGAGGGTTTGACAAAGTGATTTATTTAATTATTGAGATCGGGGGGCTGGGGGAAATGCTATTGAATTTATATCAAGGACAATTAGAGACATAATTATGATTACTATTATACTATAAAATTTAGAAAATATTTTTTAAAAATTAAGTGTCATGGAGGAAGCTCACAAAGTACTCTGGAGGTGAAGAATGCTTTCATAATTTATTTTCATGAGTAAAGTGCGTTTGATGATCGGCCGACTGAGAAAGTTTAAGAACCAACCAATCGAGAAGAGATACGGCAATCATAATGTTTATCAACTTCGGGCGACTGCATGGCGGGAAACCACAAGAAAGGTATTTTCTTTTTGTTTGTGTGTCACATTAAAAAAAAATACAATGTGAATATATACAGTAAAAAGAAATCACTTTTATTTGTGGATATTATGGGGAAAATGATTTGGTTAATAAAGTCCTTAGTCATGTTTGCACACATCTGTTTTGGAACTCAAGGTTACTGATGTATTTATTTATTTTTTCTCAAACAAATCTCTTTGGACAACCTTTTTCTTCAACCTTTTATAACAGAGATAGCAAACTGGCATTAATCAACCCCCTTTTTTCTATATATTGGATTGGGTGTACCTTTATTCGTCTCACAGTGGAGGAATTTACATTTTACAGCAGCAAAGTTAGGAAAGGAAGAACAAAAATACAGGATCTGCTGGAAAGGTAGCCACTCTCGCTGCGCCATCTTGAAGTAAGAAAAAAAACAAAAAAAAAAACTAAATAACAAATAATATGACAACACAAAGACACAAAGAGTCATTCATTCTTCAGCACTTTCTGTACCCTCTTGGTGACATGATGCAGTTGTAAATGAAAGAGGAGAGGATCAAATTGTCCTTTTCAGCAGTAGATCAGGGATGTCATGGTGGAATGTGCACGTCCACCCCAAGCTAAATGTTGAAAGCAAACACGCAGCTGTAGCATCCATTGTCGACGAGAGATTGATTGTCTCACATCTCCTGTCCCACATAATTCAGCTTCGATTCCAAGCCGCGACAGTTCCACATACGCATCGGTGCTCTGCGCTGACGCTCCTTTCTTCTTATCGCGGGCTCCTCAAGCCATGCATCCATCCAGCCTGTCCAACAGCATCGACCTTTCCGCTGAACAAAGCGGGGCTGTGAAGATGCTGCCTATTACAGGCGCAAAAAAGCACAATACCCCCTGTGGTGTCCAGCGATGACAGTCAAATGCCACTGACATGCCTCCCATTCAAAAACAGAACTGGCATATTCATGCTGCCGAAAAGGCGCAACTGCTCAGCATAGTCTCCTCCTTTATGAATGGTGTGGCCAAAAATGCTGAAAAACAATCCGGATCCGTTCCACACGACATACAACAACACAAAGTGACAAAAGAAAACACAAAAACAAGACAAAAACAACCCTAAAAAACGCAAGGCTCGTGAGAACACTTGCTGACGCCTACCTCCTTGAGCGCCATCTTGTACGACATCTATATGATATATATGTGTTATTACAGTATTTACAATTGTTTTCCAACTTTTTCAAGTTTCAAAAGCTCACCTTCAATCATATAATCGAGTCTGTTTGAGGTCATATTACAGAAAATAACACAACCAAATAACTCGACAGGTAAAATAAACCCCCTCAAAAATACCCCTTCTATCCAACATGACCTGTCACGTGTCGAATCTGATTCCTGTACCCAGCTAATTGCCAGAGCACGTTCACACCAATGGACAATTTAGTCTTCAATAAGCCCAACATACAATTTGATTAGGAATGTGACTAGAAACAATGAAAATTAATCTCCTTGCCTTGGTCAACAGATGGCGCTCTGACACTTTTTAGATAGCCGGTTTTTCATATTGCCTCACCAAAAAGAACCAGCTCTTCCCAAATGGATCCTCAGTTTTTTTGTTGCTTACATTAATTTAATTACAAAAATAGTGCTAACGTATCTAATGCAAAAAACATACAATATATGATTTTTTTAAATTTATATGGCTTTATTTATATTTTTCTGAACGTAAACCATGGAGTACTACAAAAAATAAAGTACAAAAAGAAAGACCCATCGCAAAACAAAGACAAAACAAATTCCAATCTATGTGTATATTCCTAAGCTTTTAACTTCTTCTTGTCCTTTCGGCTTTTCCATTCAAGGGGTTGCCACAGCGAATCAGTAACCTCCATCTTCAGAGGTATGATACGCATGTTTGTTTTGGCCAAGCTTTTACATCGGATGCCCTTCCTGACACAACCCTCTGTATTTATCTGGGCTTGGGACCGGCACAAGAAGGCTTATGTCCCCTTGTGGCTACAGAACAAGCAACTCGCTCAGTAAAAGGCTCCAAAACACAAAATGGTCATCAGCACAGCAACAATCAAAAAAGCAAAACTATACTCACCATTTGATGACAATGCTCTGATCTTACCATGAAATGGGCTTAAGCTTTTAACTATTTGCAGTAAAACAACATAGCACGAATTTTGACCAATCACGTGCGGCTTCAAATGGGTGCGGGGAGTGAGGGGGAGGAGAAGCGGCTCCTCAAGCGGCCTCATCAGAGCCGGCTCCAGTCGTTCACTTCAAAGAGCCGTCTCCTGCAGTCCGTTCGTGCGCGACCGACACGTTTCTAGTTTGCAGACTTCAGCAGTCGTCGAGTGGTCGGAAGCTCTTGCAGCGAAATTTGTATAACGAGACATCATCAAGGGCAACCCTGCGGCCTTTGCAAGGGTGTACTTTCACCATTTGCAGATTTGCAGGCACACGGAACCTGGAACACTCAATAATTTATTTCAGAAGGCAGACAAAGATGAGGTGTACATTGTCATGATGAACAGATATGTATAAGACGCAAAGAATGCCGATGTGTGCTTGCGCTCAAATATCAAAAGTGATCACATCTTTTGGGAGTTGCAACCTCGGTGCCATTTGCTTTTTTCTTTTAAGTTTTTATTTCTTTTTTTTATGAGACCCTGTCAGTTTGCTTCTGAGCCAGTTATGGATGTATCCGCTTCCAGTGTGTCATGATCTGGTTGGCGACCAACGGGGGGCGCTGTCGGCCTCGCCTGCACCTGCACAGGTGCTGGTCGTCCCGATCAGATTGGCGACCAGCGGGTAGCGACGTCAGCCCTGCCGGCAGCCTCGCAGGTGCTGGTCGTTATAATCAATGACACTTAAAAAGACACCTGGCACGATCATCCGGGGCCGATTCATTGTTTGTTTGCTGCTTGTTTGCAGCATGCAGCGTGTACGTGTTTGTTTAACCTTGGCGGGCTTTTACTTTTGGTCTTCTTTTGCTACTTTGTATTTTTCCATTCAGATCATTTTGATGTTTTACATTTTGTTCCTGCTGACTTTATTTTAATACAATTTGTCAAACAACCTCCTGCTCCCTCCTGCCTGCTTTTTGGGATCCGAACCCGCCATCACCACCTCGCAAAACCGTGACAGAATGAATCGGCCAACCATCGGATCCCGCAGGTACATCGGACCCGTCTCATTTCCACCCTGTGCCTGGCAATGCTACGTCCACGTTAGCGCAAGCCTCGTCGAGTTTGAATTGCGTCACTCGACGAGCCGCAACGTCCACGTAAACGTCCGGCCGAGACCTCCTTCCAGGTGGCCGTCCAGGGTGACCCTGGGTGACTGGCATTGCACGCCCACGTCCAGCCACGCTGTCGTCGTGCATGACGGATTGAGTCTCATCCACGACGAGCCGTGCAACGTCCGCGTCAATGTCAGTCCGAGACCCCACTCACCGCTGGATCCCGGAGCGGCTCTGGACCCGTCTCGTTCCCCCGGAGCCGGGCAGTTCACGCCCACGTCGGCGTCCGGCCGAGACCTGGTCCCATACGGCCGTACGGGGTGCCATTCTGCGCCTGGCAGTTCGACGTCCACGCAGAGCCATGCGCCGTCGCGTGAACGTGCGAGAGGGATCGCACTCACGCCCACGACGATCCGTGCCGCGTCTTCGTCCACCCCAGGCCGAGTCCCGTTCCCATCAGGCCGCCGCCCGTCGTATGCTGGAGAGGCAGCGGTTGCCCTCTCCACCGACCGTTCCCTGGCGAGTGGACCTTTTGGGAGACTGTTGGGACTTCTGGAAGCAGCCCCTTGAAGGGGGGGTACTGTCATGATCTGGTTGGCGACCAACGGGGGGCGCTGTCGGCCTCGCCTGCACCTGCACAGGTGCTGGTCGTCCCGATCAGATTGGCGACCAGCGGGTAGCGACGTCAGCCCTGCCGGCAGCCTCGCAGGTGCTGGTCGTTATAATCAATGACACTTAAAAAGACACCTGGCACGATCATCCGGTGCCGATTCATTGTTTGTTTGCTGCTTGGTTGCAGCATGCATCGTGTACGTGTTTGTTTAACCTTGGCGGGCTTTTACTTTTGGTCTTCTTTTGCTACTTTGTATTTTTTCCATTCAGATCATTTTGATGTTTTACATTTTGTTACTGCTGACCTTTATTTTAATACAATTTGTCAAACAACCTCCTGCTCCCTCCTGCCTGCTTTTTGGGATCCGAACCCGCCATCACCACCACGCGAACCGTGACACAGTGCAGGCACCCAATTAAAAATTTTCGCCCCAGAAAATGACGGCAGTAAATCACAAGATTGTTATTTTTCATTTTTCAACCTAATACGCAATATCAAAGTCTTGCTGCGGGCCCCATAATAGTCACGATTTCCTCTCCAGGGCCATTATGAATTTGGAGAAGCCATTAGAATGTTTAATCCCTTCCACATATTACAGAGAGCACACAACAAATGAATGATTAACTAGTTTTGACATTTGAAGTAAAAAATGAATATTATTGTGGTTTCATGGGATAATTTGAAGGCATCATGGAATTTCACAAGTTTGATTTGCTTTGCGGGCCGAATAAAAAGATGAGGCTGGCCAGATTTGGCCCCCGGGCCTTGACCTTGACACCAGTGCCCTAATAGTTATACCGGTAATAATGTTATTACGCAACTTTTCAATGCAAAATTACCTTCTTGATTTTTCTCCCGTTCTGCATCATCTGGCTGTCCTGCTGGCTTTGCTCTTTTCCCCTTTTTCGTTGATGATAGTTGAGTGGAACCACCACATGCAGTCAGCCCACCCCCGCTTTCGCACCCCCGCATCACTTCTGTAGGGTCGCTGGTCATCAACTGTCGCTGAACATTACTTTTGTTCAAAAGACACGTGCATGTGCCAAAAGCCATTTGCAGGCTTATTACTGCTTGTCGCCTCAATATGCCACCTCAATGATTCAGTTAACTCGCTGCCGCCTCAGCTTTTACTTTTGTGTGCAATAATCCAGACAGTAGATTTTTACCTCACTGCAGTTTAACCGGCGGCCCAGTGGTCCACTGGTGAACGTGTCAACCTCACAGGAGGAGGTCCAGGTCCTATGTGGAGTTTGCATGTACTTCCCGTACCTATGTGGGTTTTCTTCGGGTGCTCCGGTTTCCTCCCATATTCCAAAAGGATGGGTGGCAGGTTTGTGGTACATTCTAAATTATCCCTAGATTTGAGTGTGAACGTGGATGGTTATAAATCAGAAAAAAAGCATGCACGTCGGACTTCATCTGAAATAATGAATCAACGCAACGCAAACACACAAACCCAATTATGTGACAAGATTAGAAACTCCGTACAACAATTCAGCTCCTTTTCTCCCTCCGTTTTCAATTATTTTAAGACATCTAATCTCACAAACTCAAACAAAGGTGATGATAATGCAAATTTGTCCGAAACAATTTTCAAAACAAAGCGTTTTTCTTTTGTATGGCATTAAATTGAAATCATTATGTAATCTTCCCCAGTGCGGAAGTCAGTTTCAAGTGTGAGGGACCGTGCGTGTCCTACATCAAGAATGCAAATGTGATGAATTTATCAGTCTCTGAGAGTTATTTCTGCTTGTTTTTTTTTGTCTATACTGAGAAATTCCAACAGTCACCACCATCCGGGACTAATCAAAATAACAACTCTGTTCTGCAAATGTCAAATAAATGACTTTTGGAGGCGTCTGCGCATAAGAGCAAATCCATGTTAAGAATTTTCACAGTAAGAGGATGATGATGTGAACTCATTGACGAATTCCATCTTTCAAGCACACGGAAGCAGACAGCAAATTATTTCACACTGCATACTCTTGTTATTAGTTTAATTTCACCAAGCTGTTGTCGCATCTGACACGCCCCGAATGACTCATGTAAATGTAATGACTGAAAGTAAGTAGATTTCAGTGGCGCGATGCAAGATGAGCGCATACGGAATTATACACTTCCATATCCATCCATGCGTGGCACAATCAGGAAAATCACTTTTTTGAAACCTTACGTAGATGATTAAATATGAATATTATCCGCGTGGTGTGAAATCGATTCCAGTAGCATCAAGACATTACCAACATTTAATTTCCATAAATGCCGCGTTTATCTCTGCATTCTGATCAGGCAACCTTCATTTCATAAAGCTCCACATCTGGGGCAGATCCACATTCAATGTCGCAGTCACTTGACCGCAAGCACAAAAATGAATTTGCCCCATCCGCAATACCCACCCTCCAATGTTTTCTGGCTCAGCGGAACAGAAAGCCTGCTATGAATTTTGCAGTTTCATCCTCGGTGCAAACGGCCCACATCGGATTGCATATACCAACATGTAATTAGGCTAAAACCGTAAAACCGTTCCGGTTTACTCAATATGCACGAGAGTTTCTAACTATCACAACTGCATCTAAATTCCAGGATGAAAACTTTACACTTGCATTCAACTTCATATACATATGTAATACATTTTCACAATATTGACTCTCTCGGTATATTAGCGATATGGAGACAATTGATACAACGTTGAAGTACAGCATTTTTACATTGTTTGCTGACTAAATGGTGAGTTATGACAGAATTAAAATCCACACATCGTACAAACACAAGGAACTTGTTCCACAAATGGCCTTTATTCTTTCAGTGTGCACATGCGGGTCTGCTAGAATGTGATGCGGGCTATTTAAAAATAAAAACATTGTCACTCAAATGCACATTTTGCTCCAACGCCATATTGATTCATTTGGGAACTAATGAGGCTGGGATGCACCCCCCATCCCAAAAAGAAAATAATAATAAACAAAATAATCCCATCACAAACACTATTTCACGATCTAACGGACAAATACGACAAGGAAAAAATGTTTCTTACAGCAGTTGATTAATAATAAATAGGACTGGGATAATATAATGTGTTTTTTTTCTTCCACAGACATGTTTAAGAGGGTGTTGCGTTCCTTCGCTTTCCCCCTAAAAACTCCATTATGACTGGAGTTCAAACAGGTACGACTCATGCAAATGTCAAGGTGTCACAGTCGCCGCCCACTACGACTTCTCGTCACGTTTTTTCTTCTGGAACTTCCTGAACTGGGACTGGATGGCTACGGCCGCCTTCTCAGTCTCTGGGTTCTCCATGTCAATGTCAAAGTCCTCCGGGACGTCCGCCTTGGATGCATCTGGGGGTGAGGAACACCATCGAGGCAGTTACACAAGGCAGTGTAGTTTCAAAGCCAGACGATTGCCATGGCCGACCTCCCAAATTCATGAGCTAAGTACCGTATTTTCCAGTGTATAAGGCACACCGGAGTATAAGGCGCACCCTCAATGAATGGTGTATTTTCTAAAATATTCCATATATAAGGCGCACTGGACGATAAGGCGCACCTTCAATTAAATATTTTTTTTCCAAATATAATTTATAAATAGATAAAAGATGTCCAAATACGTATAAGGCACATCACATTATAAGGCGCTTCAGTAGAGGCTGGGGTTACACAATACAGTACTACTTCTGTAGCGGGAAATGGAGTCGTTGACTGCTGACAGTAGTGCAAGACCTGTTGTGGCTTAATATTACTTCACACATAAGGCGCGCCTGCGTATAAAGCGGAGTGTCATCTTTTGAAGAACAGTCAGGCTGTTGGGTATGCCTTATACACCGCTGCTCACACACAGAAAAACTTATCCTGTGACTGCAGTGACCTTAAGAGTTTTGGAAGGCGCTTATAGGTGAAATGTATTATTATTATTATTATTATTATTATTATTATTATTATTATTATTATTATTATTATTATTACAGTAAAGCTAATTTAAAAAAGATGCAGGAATTGGGTCATCATCGCTAAGAGCCCACTGCAATCTATTTATAAAAAGGATAACTTTGATCTCTTAAGGTGAACTAAATTGAATCATTCATGGGCCTATTCAAAGCCGGAGGAGGAGGAGGAGCACTTGCTCTCACAATCTGTAAGTTGATGTGTTATATTAAATTTTATTGTAATATATACATATACCGGATAATATATACATATACCGGATATACCCTCTCCCTCCTTCCAAAAAAAAAAAAAAATATATATATATATATATATATATATATATATATATATATATATATATAGTCAGACCTCAACTTACAAACACCTTATCTTACAAATTTTTCGTCTTAAGAACCTCTAATTTATGAAAATTAAACCTTATAATAAGCACTATTTTCATAATACACACCCACCACGGCTGACGGAGTGATCTTCGGCGGAAGCACACGACCGAACAGCGCTCCAGCCGGCGCTACTTTGCACACCCCCTCTCATTGAATGCACACGTCGATCGCCTACTTGGAGCTTTTTGCTGATAATTTTACTATGATGAGACCGAAGAAAACCCACAATTCACTGTATTTCTTTCATTACAATACAATAGCACATTTATTATACATAGAATAAGGTATGTTGTGTGTAGTTTTAAGGCTTATTTAGTTAAAAACTATATTTTATGAAAACCCGGGGACGGATTATTCCCATTTTAATGATATATATATATATATATATATATATATATATATATATATATATATATATTGATGTCACGAGAGGCTGGGTCCTGGAGGGCAAATATGTACATTCCCCTAAGATGGCTTCACCCAGAGAAAGTTTTGGCCCCATCTGGTGGACGGAAGCAATTCAAACCCCACACCTGTGGCTGATCACGGCTTGATTGGCAAGCAGGGCTTTTAAGCCAGAGACTCTCTGAGTGTGGAGGCCGGGGAGACAAGCTCCATTGCTGTGCTCTGTGGAGAAACTGATTGCTGCATGGAACTTATCGCCAGTTGGGAACATACGACAGAACACTGGATTAGGACCCTTGCTAAAGGTGGCTAGGCTACCTAGGAAGGACATCAAGAGGGGTGAGGCCTATAAACACATGGAAAAGAACTCCGTCTTCAGTTTCACCTCAGAAGAGACTTTATTATGATTTAAGTATTGGAAGAGACGCCTGAAACCCTTTATTAAAACCTTTGTTTGCATTCAAACCTGTCGCCCATTACGCTCCTTGTCCTGTCCCGCTGAGATATATATATATATATATATATATATATATATATATATATATATATATATATATATATATATATATATATATATATATATATATACTGTATATATTTTTTATACATATAAATAACTAATAGTTTCTAATGTAACTTCATTAGAAACTACATTTACAATTACAATACATTTACAATACAGTTACTGTATTACTGTATTAAACAGTAACTATCGGAATATATTTTTTTTCATAAAGGAACCCTCACAAACCTGTTTTTAGGAAAATATTGAGAATACAGAAAATGTTTGCGTTACAAGTTTGCAAATTACTTTATAAACACACACCAAATGACAATGTCGTAGAGGTCTGTGATTATCTGTCTTAACATACGCGTGGAAAAGCAGTAGAATCCAAATCTCTGCAGTAATTTCCAGCACGATCAATTACAAAAGATATTACCAGTCGATGACGTTCTTTGCTTTGCGTCTGCTTTGGTTTATTGACAGAGAGATTAACAGGAAGCCTGATAAGTGATTTTTTATTTTTTTTTGCTTCCTCGGGCTTAAGCAAATCTAATCGTGCATATTCTCATTCGAGGATTTCAAGATGAGGGTCATCACAACCGTGTCTTTACACCAGTGACTGGGTCACACTGTGATTGCTCAAAGTAATTTATGAGAATGCTGCAAATCACTGCCACATACTCTAACCAAGGTTAGGGGACTTCAGAGAAAAAAATAGGCATTTGTATGAGGCAACAGCAGAACACGCAGTCTGAAAGGTCCCATCTATGCAACATTTATTTTGCTGAACAACGTGTCATTTTAAACAAATAACAGCGCTCTCAGTAGCCTGCTGACGGATGGCCCAGCTGTCCTGCTCTCACTCACACAATCCTTACCTCAAGGGACAACATATTACCAGGAAGTGACAGATGAGCTTTTTTTCAAATTTGTGGACTGTATGTCACTGCCATGTCGACAATGATGTAACACCCTGCCATGGTCAGTTTGTAATCAGATCTGAAGGCAAGCCCTTGGGTCCCATAAAGTAAGAATGCGTGTGTGTGTGTGTGTGTGTGTGTGTGTGTGTGTGTGTGTGTGTGTGTGTGTGTGTGTGTGTGTGTGTGTGTGTGTGTGTGTGTGTGTGTGTGTGTGTGTGTGTGTGTGTGTGTGTGTGTGTGTGTGTGCGCGTGATGGCAGCTGTCCTTCAGCCTGCGTCACTGTCACTCATTGGACGTGCGCCTTTAAAAGCTCACCATGAATACATGATATAAAACTCGGTGGTTTTATCCTTGCGTCTGCCTCATTCAATCATTCCCTCTCCTTCTTCCTGCAATGTCCCAGTTATTGCCTTAATTTAGAGAGAAAAAACATTTTGGATTGGATTGGATTGGATTGGATATGCCTTTATTAGTCTCACAGTGGAGAAATTTACATTTCACAGCAGCAAAGTGATTTTCAGATATGGGTTTATATTTGTAATTATGCCTATTTTCACTGATGTACTGGAGCTCGTTAGATTTTGGGTTCAGCCCCGATGAAAATGTGACAATGTCTCGAGAGGATGTCAGGCTATTCTTAAATAAGCAACAATGCTCCAAGATATCTCAAGGGACGTGCTGGGTTACTCTGACATCATGTAAGTTGCACCAGTGCACAAATCATATACTTAAAAAAAAAGATTTTTATATTTGATTAAAATTTCTCCTCTTCTGTATTGTGTTTGATATTCTCCGAATGCAATCAAATCAAATCTATGTACATACTCAATATGCAGAGCAATTTTTACTTTTCTCTAATTTTTAATCAGAATGCAATAAATTGTACTGCTTATGTGAACCACTATCTTTTATTGGTTGGTCTTTCTGGTTGCCTCTTAGACTGTGTTGAAATCAAGGCCGTAGAGATTTTTTTTCTCCAAAACCCTTTTAGCCTCTTGTCACTTGCACCTTTGCGATGAACAGATGATGACAACATCTAAATGTGTCGAGCGAGGCTTCCCAAATGCACTTTTTTATCTAAAGGTTCGCTGTATGATCCTTGTTGTTTGACCTCTAGAATGAGAATGCAGTTTACCTTGTCCAGAGGTTTTGTCGTTGCCAGCCGCAGGCCCAGCTCCTTGCCTCTGCAGAGAGAAGAGAAATCATTTGGTCAACAATATTTTTTTTTTTTTTACAACAATGTTTTTTAAAAGATAAAGTTTGGAAAAGTAACCCATTTAAAGCAAAAGTTAACCATTGTGGTATAAATGACATTATGCTATTTTTTACGACTAGAGTCATTATTATTTTTTAATTAGCAACCAATGTCCACTTCTTGACAGCACACGTTTTCAATACATCTATATTGTTTTGACCGAAAATATCTGAAAAAAGGTGCAGTTGTGGTTACATTTGTTTCACAAGCCAGGCATTCCGCAGTACAGCATATACCCTTATTGCATCACATCCTTCCCCGTTCTCCTTCACATCTGCGACTTGTTCAATAATTCAGCATCAGGTGCGCATCTCTCTCAAGTTATATCCCAGACCCAGAGCATGTGTTTACAAATGCTGCGATAGGTCAGCTATCTTCCAACTCATAAACACATTTAGACAGCAAACAGACAATATGTTTGAACAATATGTTTTTCACCCAATCACCCTCTCGGCATGCAGCGCATCTTTGACACACACGGACAGTTGGAAGATTGTGTCCAAGTGGCCACTATGACATCCGTGTCCGACTTTAAATTACCATGCAAGTGAGTTTGCAGTTCCTTCTAAAGCACTGCTTCTTAACCTGGGCTCGATCAAACCCTAAGGGTTCAATGAGTCGGTCTCAGGACTTCGACAAAGCATCGATCATGGAGGGTAAGACACAAGCGACTCAACGTGTTAATTAGTTGACAAGCCCACTTGGCCATCACTTGCTGCAAATGATCACATGACATTGCTTGGCCAATCAGTGCTGTGGGAAATGTAGTTCGATTTGTAATCAACATGTGAATGCTGGGATAGTATGGCGTACAATAAAAAAGTGTACTTATATTTTGATATATTAACTTTTTCATGTTTTTAATAAAAACTGTATTGTTTTTTTATCTTGAATCTGTTAAAATAAATCTATAGTTTTCACTCATGGAGGGTTCGTTGAATGTGCAAATTTACTGGTTGGGTTCGGTACCTCTAAAAAGGGTAAGAACCCCCGTTCTAAAGGTACTTTTTGAATCTTCTACGTTAATTTTACACTTCTATTTAATGTCTGTAACACATTCGACTGTATTTCTATAATTTCCCTTGAGAAAATGTGTTTTAAAATGCAGACAGGAGGGTGACGTTCAACCTCACAAAGTTTCTCTTATCATTTTCGGATGGAACTCATTTTGATTCTACCTTATAAAAAACCCAAATCTGTGTAAGATACATAAGAGGAGCCACTCAAAGGTTCATTTTCTTCTTGTTTCCCTTCTCAACAACAAAAACTAAGTTGAAGATCTCGTCATACTTCTGACATTCCGAATTAGAAACACATTGGGGTGTTGTGAAGGTTAACCAAACAGCGATAGGAAATGATTCAGTTTTAGCGTGCACTTGTAACATTGGTGACTCAGAACCATTTTCATGATAATATCCCCCCCCCCCCATTCATCCCAAGGTTTCCTATTTGTTCACATCAAGGCTTTAAAAACCGAATAATCCAGAAGGCATCCTCACATTTGTCCTATTTTCTCGGCTCGTCCCCCCGACATTACTAATTCAATGCTTTCAATGCATTTCGAAGTGTGTGCTGCATTTCAATGCCAACGAGAGGAATGGGGCGGTCCAGGGAAGGTTGAGCTTCACAGTGTCCTCTTTTTTTGGGGTGGATGCACAATATGCCCTTTTAAAATGTGATTCAAGTTTTATCTTTCTTGAGTGTTTATATTTATCCGTCAACCATCATTCTTATCACTTTGTCATTGGGGGTATCTTGGATTGGATTTGCCTTTATTAGTCTCGCAGTGGAGAAATTTACATTTCACAGCAGCAAAGTTATGAAAGGAATGAAAGTAGAAAAACAAAAGACAGGAGCTGCTGGAAAGGCAGCCACTCTCGCGGCGCCGTCTTGAAGTCAAAAGAACAAAAAAATAAAAAGAACAAATAACAAATAACATGACAACACAAAAACACAGAGAGTCATTCATTCTTAAGCATTTTCTGTACCCTCTTTGTTACACAAAGCAGTTCCGGATGAAAGAGGAGAGGATCAAAGCGTCTCTTCACCAATGGATTAGGGACATCATGGTGGAATGTGCACGTCAACTACAAGCTTACAAAGCAAACAGGCAGCTGTAGCATCCATTGACGAAAAGATATATACAGAAGGTGATTTTAATTCTAGAAAAAGATGGGATATTGGTGGGGGGGAATTGCTGTATTATTATTAGTTCTACAGTTAAGATAGAGCTTACCGAAAGACAAGACACGATTATTATACAATAGCATAATGTTTTGTTTCATGTGGAATAATAGGCAGACTCAATGTGTTGTAAGTATTTGGTGTTGTTATGTAAAACACATTTTCACTTGGATGCTCATGTGGGCAATAACTACATTTTTGAAGAATGGCCCAAAACAACTGTACCAGATTGGCGCTTTGTTGGTGAAATTCTCTCCTTGCTGAACTGCTAAACCTTTTTTGTCAGCTTTTTTTAGCCCAATTTGCACTCAAACTAAATAGTGCACTACCATATTTGGGTTGACAGTGGAATTACAGATAAACATTGTAGGCCCATCCAGGGGTGGGTTTTAGTTCATTTCGTTTATGGAACATGTTGCACTCATCGAGGTGTTGAGGTTGTGTCACGCTTATCAAGGCAGCAGGGAGGAAGAAGTGTTCTGCCTCCCTAACTCTGGGACTGAGCCAAGTGAAAATTGCCATAACAGTGAACAAGATTACTGAGCTGGGAAATGCTTGAAACACACACACACATAGAAACACAGTGGTCAACAAATCAGCTCACCTGTCAGGAGAATGCACACACACACACACACACACACACACACACACACACACACACACGCACACACACACACGCACACACACACACACACGCACACACGCACACGCACGCACGCACACGCACGCACGCACACGCACACGCACACACACACACACATGCACACAAACACACACACACACACACACACACACACACACACACACACACACACACACACACACACACACACACACAAGCTGTGAGAAGAACAAATGGGTATGTGGATGTGAAACCAATCAAGTGGAGCAAAAAGCCGTAATTACACTGATGAGGGTGATGGAGAGCAGTGATATTCAACTTGAATCTCTCATTTATCACGATTGGCCTCAGAGGGATGTAATGTTCATTGGGGGAAGTGCGCGCACACACGTACACATGCATGTACACAGCATGCCTCTGTGGCATACAATTCAGCCTTAATGACAACTTAAGCCTCCGGGCTCTCAATTTAAGGGAAATAATGAAATCACACAAATACAGCAAATAAATGGGCGCACCCACACAAAGGATGAGTCAAGCTGAATTTGAACAAAAAGATGCGCTCTCTGCATACGCTGTACTGCAAGCATGTTGCACATCTGCGAATATGTGAATAGATCTTCTCTGACATTCATCGGATGACGGCAACAACATCCGCTTCCTTTTTTTCCCTCCCCAATTCTCCTTCCTCTGTTGCTCTCTTGCTGGGTGGAAGCTGCCATTTGCCAGTGGCCTCAATTGCTCGTTAGTTTGCATGTTTTGTTAATTGCGATGACGAACAACAGATTTCACGTTTTCTGGGCGGTACTTTTGTAATGCACTTCAAGAGGAATATGCACTGTATCCTTAGGTGGACGGGACTTTTCTTTTGAGATGGAGGAATGATTACAAACAACTTATTGTTATGAAGATAATTAAAAATTAAGCCACCAAAAAATTTATCAAATAAATATTTGGAACAAATAAATATATAAATATAAATATACAAATAAAATAAATAAATAATGTACATCAATAAATAAACAAATAAATAAATAAAAGCATCCATCCATCCATCCATCCAGCCATCCATCCATCCATCCATCCATACATACATACATACATACATACATACATACATACATACATACATACATACATACATACATACATACATACATACATACATACATACATGCATGCATACATACATACATACATACATACATACATACATACATACATACATACATACATACATACACATCCTCACCGATGCGGGCTTGTATGGTGCACCCTTTCGCTACCAACACAGCATGTGTAAAACTTTCAACCCACATTTCTTCGTGTGAGCTACATTGGCTCTTACATAAAACATATTCCCATGAAGTCCACAGGGCATCATGAAACATTGCTAAATCAGTGCTAGATCAATAAGTCGGCACTGCTTTTTTTTAACATACTCCGCTGTTTGTTAAACTCAAGAAGAGGAAGTAGTGTAGGTGAGTCCTTATTGCTGTAATGCTGCAAGGAGGTAGAAGATGTATTGGTGTGAATTTCCGCTTCTATCTTTATTCTCTACGTATATAAGCTGAGAAAAAGCCTTACATCGTCTCGTCAAACTCTTTTTTTTCTAACTCACCCGTCTGTAGCACAATTTAATGAACCTTGAAATTGACGAAATTACATTTTATGGTGTTTCTCTCTTTAGTGCAAGCTTTGCTTCCGTCTGGGGTTTACTTTCCGCTATTTGGGATGGTGGTGAGGTTGGGACCTAACTAAGCAGAAAGCAAGTGAGATGACGTTCGGCATGGTCAGGAATTGGGATGACCTCAGGTTCAATCAGCCAGTCAATTTACAAAAGCCAGTTACTGTGGTTCTCAGTCACACGTTTAATCATGAGGCCATTCACTCCGCGACAAATGCTTGTTTGTAGTGATTAAAGAAATAGATCGACCTTTTGGAAAAAATAAAGGGGAAACTCTTATCAATATTTCAGCCTAAGTATTATAGCATTAAACATTATGTACTAAAACATGCATTGTTCTTTGGATGTTTATTTAGCGTTTGCTAAGATGACATGAATTTTCATTAGCTGTAGTTAAATAAATAAAAAAGCCTTTCAATTTTGTCAGGGGTTCGGTTCAACTTTTTGATGGCCGCAGCTGGAGGAGGTACCTTTTTCTGACTCAGTACTTTATTCAGACCACCCCATTGCGCTCCTTTCTCAGTAATTTAAATCTCCTCATATTTTGCTGATTGAGGGAAGTTCCGCTGTTGTCTCTGACCAAATGTAAAGTGCTTCCCTTTTCAGCAGCCACCAATAAGACCACTTTTCCCTCTTGCTCCATTTATGTCTTTTCTCTCAAAGGCGCAAAAGCGCCATGGTGGCAAGTGTTACATTACTGTTCATTGTTGCCATGGCAAAACTTGAGACGTACTCGCACTGGAAATGCCAGGATGCTGTTTTAATGTCCAAACTGTACAGCGGAAACACAGAATGTACATTGTCTTGCTGTTCTAGATCCGTACAGCATCCGCACTAATTTGTCAGATCCTCATTTCCGGTTTGTAAGAAGAGGGAATTAAAGAATCAATCGGACGTTGAAAGCTTCTTAGTTGGTTTATCTGCATAAATCTGATTCATAAGGAATGTTGGCATCTACAACCGAGAAATGTTATGGCTTTAACTCCTCCATCTGGATGAGCAGTGTTGACCCTTTCGAGAGGCTCGCCTGTTGGCGGTTGAACTCTACTACTTGCTGCCATCTCGTTCCAGGCGGACATCAGCTGTAAGAAGGTCCACGTGACATTGTGCGACGTAACAATGCGACCCAGATAACGCGCCCGTCTGTTTTTGTGGGTCAAGCGGCAGGAGAGCCCAGGAATGAACTGCAAGGAGCAAGGTGTTCAAATTAAAGACTAATTATGAGCAGCGGTGATGAATCCATCCTCTGCCATTCCCTTGGCACCAAAAGCGAAAAGCAGATCACACATGTGAAGATTAGCCCGACAGAAAAGCTGATCATCAATCAGCAAGCCATCATAAATTGTCACGTTTTGCAAGGTGGTGATGGCGGGTGCGGATCCCAAAAAGCAGCCAGGAGGGTGCAGGAGGTTGTATTTGAGAAATTGTATTAAAATAAAGTCAGCAGGAACAAAATGTAAAACATCAAAATCATCTGAATGGAAAAAATACAAAGTATCAAAAAAAAAAACAAGATTAAAAGTCCACCAAGATTAAACAAACACATGCACTGCACACAATGCATACAATTGCATCCAACAGCATACAATGTGTTCAACAGCATTCAATGACATTTAACAATTACCCGACACCGAATGGTCGTGCCAGGTGTCCTTTTGAGTGTGACTGATTGGAAACGACCGGCACCTGTGCAGGTGCAGGCGGGGGCCGACAGCGCCACCCGTTGGTCGCCAACCAGATCATGACATAAATAACGCACGATTCATGTTGTTAATTTTCTCAAAGTAGATTGGTGGATGAGGAAACATTTTAATTGGACTTAATTTTAATGGTGTGAATTGGCAGTTTACCAAATAGATCTCAAAATGAATCAAAACAGTAGTAGCCCTTAATCATTCATGTCACAACACCAATTCCTCAAAAGCCGCAAAGAACCACGACTGTCAAGTCATGTGGAGGTCGAGACAGCAACAATGACAGCAAATTTCTGCTGGACATTGGGAGTCTCGCAGAATTTCGAAAGGAACCCAAATCCTTTCAACAGATTCTGTCAAGATTTGTTTGGAGCCTGCCGTGTTCCAGTCGTAATTCCAGGTTATTAGATTCAGTGTCTTTTCACAAATTCTTTCCATTGGCTCACACGTTCAAACTCTCTTAGGGTCAAACCGGCTTCTGCAACCTCCCGACTTATTAGCTTGCCTCACCGTCCCCCGCAGTCGCCAAAGTGCTATTTTCAGCCTTCAATCTCTAGGGTGTGATTCTGTAATGATTTTGTACTGGGTAAATTTGCAGTATGCAGCAGGAATGTCGCTTTGCTAATTCCCCCGGCTTGCAGCATCCTCAACTTGTAAGGTGCATGCGGGGAAACATGATGAGCTTGCTCAAATGTGTGATTTACATGAGAGCCTTATACACAGTGTGCAAATAAGAGATTTTTCACCAAACAAGGTTTAAATACGAACATTCGGCCCATTTCTGGAATCACTCTGCTCGTTTTATGGCTGATTTGGCATGATAATTTATTGAGATAAATTCATGTATACATGGATGCTGTTCGCCAATGATATGGCTACAATTATCAGCTCATGCAGGGAAAGAACTCCCAATGCACCACTCTGACGTTTGTTGTCATCGTTCATACTATTTTTGCTATCGTGACGGATGGTGTGGTTGATAATTAAACTGATTAGATTCTCAATGATGACATCGATGAGGTAAAGCAAATTTTTTTATCATGGGAAATGGGCCCAACAATCATCCACTCTCATACATGAGGACAATTTAGAATGTTCCGTTAACCTGCCTAGCATGTTTTTGGAATGAGGGAGAAAAACCGCAGCACCCAGAGAAAACCCACGCAGGAATAGGAAATTTCAACACAGAGGCCAGAGTCGGAATCAAACCCTTCACCTCTACAATATGAGATCGACATGCTAACTAACCACTAGCCTATCAGGCCACCACATATATAATGTAAAATTGTTACACAGTACGATTCATGGTGACAATGCCACAAAAAAATAATTATGTTATGTTATGTTCTCAGGCTTTTCTTAATACAATAACAGCATGCCCAGACCACCAACCTTCCTAAATAATATTGGCAGGCTAAAATAAAATGTAGTCTACAATTTTGACTCATGTATTGGAGACCATGACTGCCACCAGCCCTGTAGAGCAGGCTCACAAATGAATATCCACATAAAAACAAGTTTAGTCCTTTTTAAAAAGTCAACCAGTCAGGGAGGGATTCATCCACATCTCCAGTGGCAAATGAGAAAGCAGATGCCAACTATGTGGGAGATTGCGACACAACAGAATTACACAATCCACAAAAATCCCATAATCCTGCAGAACACGCTCGAAAGCTGCTTAACATCTGAACATAGTGACACACCAGTTCCTTTTGGGGCTTTGATGGTCGGCAGAGTTTATCTTGTGGCCCCCATGGGGTCATAAATGTAGATTCTCACCCTTGGATAGATTGGGAGGATTAAACTCTTGATGACTCTGATGGTGAGAAAGCACTAAGGCAGGGGTCGGAAACCGATGGCTCTCAAGCCATATATGGCCCTTTTGATGATTGCATCTGTCTCGCAGATAAAACAAAATATTCTGGCTTTTTTGGCTGCTCATTTCCTGTTTAGGCTGCAATGGGTTAAAAGAGCAATTTTGAGGGGATATTGGCCTAGTTGGCTTCAGGAGCAATTTTGATTGGATGATACTGACTTATGTTGCCGTTGATGTCGGAACGGGTAAAATCCCCCTTTTGAATAAGTCCACTCGGTCATTGGCTCAAAGTTGATGACCAACAAAAAAAAGAAAAGAAAAAGAAAAAAGATGAGCATTGTACACTTCAGGTTGAATGAACCGAAGGATTCGCCTTTGTGAAGAGAACAGGTTCTGCCGTGATTCGAATTTGCAATAAAACAATGTCATCGATGAAACAGTCGAATCTCAGTGGCACGTCGACAAACCCAATGCTACGTACCTCAATATACTTCTGCGAGAGACTGCTGAAAGCAAGCGTGCAAGCTAATGAGCAGTGTGCGGGCTAGCTAGCAATAACTTCGCGGATGAACCCGGCAAGCTGGCGTTGGATCAAGGACGTCATGGTGGAATGTGCACGTCTAATACAAGCTAAATGTTGAAAGCAAACACGCAGCAGTAGCATCCATTGACGAAAAAAAGATTGTCTGACATCTCCTGTCGCACATAAATACGCTTCAATTCCAAGCCGCGACAGTTGCACATACGCATTGGCGCTCCTTTCTTCTTATCGCGGGCTCCTCAAGCCTTGCATCCATCCAGCCGCAGACTGTCCAACAGCACGACCTTTACGCTGAACAAAGCGGGGCTGTGAAGATGCTGACCATTACAGGCGCAAAAAAGCACAATGGCCCCATAGCTCTCCAACGATGACAGTCAAATGGCACCGACATTCCTCCCATTCAAAAACAGTACTGGCATATTCATGCTGCCCAATCACGACAAATGGAAAACAATTCATATTAATGGTGAGTATTATCACACAATTATTTTAAAGAATACATTCTGACATGTTGTTAAATTCTGCTCTTAGTCAAAAAGTTTCCCGACCCTAGCTCACTTGATTAACGGAATGGCGAGCAAGCGCTTCAACCCGGATATTAGTGGAAGACCAAACAAGAGAGGAAAACTGTCATGATCTGGTTGGCGACCAACGGGGGGCGCTGTCGGCCCCGCCTGCACCTGCACAGGTGCTGGTCGTCCCGATCAGATTGGCGACCAACGGGTAGCGATGTCAGCCCTGCCGGCAGCCTCGCAGGTGCTGGTCGTTATAATCACTGTCACTTAAAAGGACACCCGGCACGACCATCCGTTGTCGGTTCATTGTTTGCTGCTTGTTTGCTGCTTGTTTGCTGCAGGCATTGTGTATGCTGTGCATGTGTTTGTTTAACCTTGGCAGACTTTTACTTTTGGTCTCCTTTTTCTACTTTGTATTTTTTCCATTCAGATGATTTTGATGTTTTAGATTTTGTTCCTGCTGACCTTTAATTTAATACAATTTGTCAAACAACCTCCTGCTGCCTCCTGTCTGCTTTTTGGGATCCGCACCCGCCATCACCAACTCGCAAACCGTGACAGAATGAACCGACCAACCATCGGATCCCGCAGGTACATCGGACCTGTCTCATTTCCACCCTGTGCCTGGCAATGCTACGTCCACGTTAGCCCGAGCCTGGTCGAGTTTGAATTGCGTCACTCGACGAGCCGTAACGTCCACATAAACGTCCGGCGGAGACCTCCTTCCAGGTGGCCGTCCAGGGTGACACTGGGTGACTGGCAGTGCATGCCCACGTCCAGCCACGCTGTCGTTGTGCATGACGAATTGAGTCTCATCCACGACGAGCCGTGCAACGTCCGCGTCAACGTCAGTCCGAGACCTCACTCACCGCTGGATCCCGGAGCGGCTCTGGACTGGTGTCGTTCCCCCGGTGCCGGGCAGTTCACGCCCACGTCGGCGTCCGGCCGAAACCTGGTCCCATACGGCCGTACGGGGTGCCATTCTGCGCCTGGCAGTTCGACGTCCACGTTGAGCCATGCGCCGTCGCGTGAACGTGCGAGAGGGATCGCACTCACGCCCACGACGATCCGTGCCGCATCTTCGTCCACCTCAGGCCGAGTCCCGTTCCCATCAGGCCGCCGCCCGTCGTATGCTGGAGAGGCAGCGGTTGCCCTCTCCACCGATCGTTCCCTGCCGAGTGGACCTTTTATGGAGACTGTTGGGACTTCTGGAAGCAGCAGGGGGGGTACTGTCATGATCTGGTTGGCGACCAACGGGGGGCGCTGTCGGCCCTGCCTGCACCTGCACAGGTGCTGGTCGTCCCGATCAGATTGGCGACCAACGGGTAGCGACGCCAGCCCTGCCGGCAGCCTCGCAGGTGCTGGTCGTTATAATCACTGTCACTTAAAAGGACACCCGGCACGACCATCCGTTGTCGGTTCATTGTTTGCTGCTTGTTTGTTGCATGCTGTGCATGTGTTTATTTAACCTTGGCGGACTTTTACTCTTGGTCTTCTTTTGATACTTTGTATTTTTTCTGTTCAGTTGATTTTGATGTTTTACATTTTGTTCCTGCTGACCTTTATTTTAATACTTTTAATTTTAATTTTAATACTTTTAATACAATTTGTCAAACAACCTTCTACTCACTCCTGCCTGCTTCTTGGGATCCGCACCCGCCATCACCACCTTGCAAACCATGGCAAAAACAATGGGATGACGGCCCAACATTATCCCTAAAAGGTCTCCGGGCCTTCATAATTGTAACATGGTCACAATGCATCATCTTTCCAAATACATATCCAACACAGGAACATTCACCAGGCAATCAGCCGCAGTAGACGTAGAGGTCAAGGTCTGCAGTACCTGGTTGATTGGGAGGCTTATGACCATGGGTCACAATCCTGAGTACCCTGATCTTTATAAAAGACCCTGATTTTGATGACTGCCTTTCATCTGACACAGCGGGGAAAAAATCTAGTGTCAGCTGTAGGCTCCCATTGAAGTGGTGGTGTAGTGTTACAAGCCATGGGGTTTGTCCTTAGAGTTCCACTGTGCGCCCCTTCCTTCCGTTGTGCATGTCGGTGAGGCATCTCTTCAATCATTGCACCTGTCTCGCCTTCATACCTGCCAGTCTTCACCTCGTCTGCCACACTCTCCTCTGAAGCATAAAGGGCAGTTTGCAGATCCACACATTGCCAGTTTGTCAGCTCCCTTCCCTGGCATGTTTGCCGCTGCCCAAGCTTCCTGTACACCTGATATGGTTTCTCTTCCTGGCTTTGGTTCTTGCCTTCTTGACTTGGCCCTCAACTCTGACAAGACACAAGTACTGGGTTTATCGTTTCTCTCTGTGGGTCCTAAAGTACGCTTCACCTTTTATATCACTTTGGTGAGATTATCAATCCAAAGTAACCAGATTTCTTTTGTAAATTTTATTGATGAATACCACTCAATCAGTTTCAATTAAAGGTTACTTTTAGGGTTTTTTTTCAAGTGTAAGTTTTGACTCTACTCGTGCAATGTCTGCATATTTTTAAAGGTACAACACAAGACAGATTTGCTCGTTGGGGACTCGCATCATGCGGATGGAACAAGTTCAGTATAGCATTTAGCGCAACGGTTAGTGGTGACACTCGCAAGACCGAGACGGTCGAATTTGGAGACACATGCAACAACCTTTTGATGCGGCATTTTCATTGCAGTGTTATATCAAAGTAACAGAAGCTTAATTAGTAGCGCAAATAGTATTTTAAAGGACATATTTTAGTGTGGAAGCCCTTAACGAGTGCAATGGGTATACCATGTCTAGTAGCAGTGTCATTAGCTTAACCTCTTGTCTGTGCAAAGGGCTAAAAGGGGATTAAAACATCCCAGTCAGCGATTTGCCACTATCGAGAGGAACTGACATTTTATCTGTTGTCAGCTCGTTTATTTCTCTTTGACATGCACAAGCTGACAGAAGCTTTAGGGACTTGTTCTGCGGCTCTTTTAATCTTTTTTGGTGTTGTTCACTTGTGTCTCGGGTGGAAGAGGGAGAGGCGGTGGGAGTGAGAGTGTGGAGTATAATTAAAAAGTAAAGATGGAAAGCACCTGAGGGGATAATGTGCAGCTACATTCCTGGACACTATTTTTGGCACAATAACAAAATATTTCTGAAGTTTTTATATTGTCAGAGGGGGATTCAATGAACAATACTATGTTAACTATGCAATGGTCACTGCTGGCGTCTGTTTCTATTAGTTTGCTTACCATGTTTAGTGAGTTGGGTGAGATAAAATACTGACGACAAGCATGACCGTGCGTTTTCCTCACACATTCCAAAGGCATTCATGGCAGTTCTGATTGATCACACTACATTGTCCATAGGCACCCACCACGACCCATGGGAGGATAAAACTGTTTTGAAAATGGAAGGATGGATCGATGGATTGATCAAAGGATGGAATTTATTGTAACCCACCACCGAATTTACCGGTCAACAGTCCAATAATATGAGTGCCAGCATGTATCCCCCCCCCCCACCATTTCAATCACTGGATGGAATCTAGGCTCCCAATGCCCTTGGTCCTTGTGGGGACATGGGGTGGATACGGATGGTAGGATCGAGTGGACCTAATGTCGTTACTTGTGAGTTTATGAAAGAGAGTGGCCTGGGACAGAGAGGCTGGCATTGACTCATTCGTCTACAACTTCCTTCTTATTTATTCTAGTCATGTTTGGGGACTCTACATAGTTCAGACGTTGAATCGGCTTCACTCTGCTCTTAGCTGCTGTGACTAACATAAGGATCTCATTCTCACCTCATCTGACAGTAGCTGTAATGTAGCACCTTTATTAATCAACCGGAAATAGCAGCATCTCTTTGCTTTGTATATTAACGACAAATGAAAGGCTCGTAATTTTGCTGCAAGTGAAAGGGATTCGATTATTCAAACAGTTCTTGTGCGTGTGTGTGCGTGTGTACACCCGGTATGCATCTTTTATTAAGCCATCCAGCAAACAATTTGTTACGAACGGCGTGCGGTGAAGGCTGCTAATGTCTCCATTTGTCATTTGAGGTAATGACAGACATATATTTGAACGCAATCGTGCACTGAAAGTTTTTTGTCCTCCTTAATGTAAAGCTTGCTATTTGTGTACGCACAATTTTCACCTGAACCTGACCTTTCCTTTTTCTTTATTGGAATTGCGCAACAATAAAATGCAGAATCATTGCACCTTCAAATTACCGAATCAAGTATATATTGTAGTGATTGTGGTATACTACAAATTAGAAATGAGCATTTTCAGAACAATTGGAATTATTGACTGTTTTTACTTTACATTAACGATACTACATAATAATCATATTGTTTATTAGGGTATGCAAGGATTAACTTTTTTTCTGTTTCTCATGTTTGTATTGGTACCTCATGAACATTGTTAATCCAAACTGACCACCTTTATCTTTGTAATACATGTAGTTTATTTCCTGTAGCTGTTATGTGGAAAGCCATGAAATTTAATAAATCCAGCGAATCGCACAGCCAATGTATCTCAGTTTACTCACAACCGGGGGATTGTGCAGTAAAACACGCCATACTCATTTCCACACGGTACACCTACTATTCCCTCAACTAGAGCTCCCATTACACAAATATTCTATGATGATGTTGACAGTTATGCTTAATGCAACAAGAGATTCTCCTATATCCTGATCCATTCACTGGCAACGTTTTTCGCACAACGCTCAAATGCACAGCACAACATGCTCAGAATTGTCCATTGAAATGAATTCAAATACACGGCTTTTGGTGTCATATTGAATGTGTGTATGTCCTTGACATAAACATTCATATTTCACACAGTTGAGTCAAACAGTCAACTAACTTGTTTTTTAACATTGAGATGTCAGTTTCCAGTGGATGTCTAATGCCATCTTGTGACATTGTATTCCAAAAGCATGTCAGTTAAAAAAAAATATTTAATTAAATTAAACAATTAAAAAAAATAAAAACGAGCATCATTTGTTTTGAAGTGACTTTGGTTGCTCTTGTCTAGGAATTTAAAAAAAAGGCTCTTACATCGATGTTATAATTGCAATTAACATTGTCATTTGGTAGAAATTCACGCAAATATCCACTTTATGTACAAAAATAGTCCAATTATTCAACTAGCAAGTAGCGCGCAACCACTACCACTGTGCGTAAAAACCAACCAAAACGCGTCAGATGCTCTTACCTCGCTCATGTTGCACCTTGAGGTTGACGTTAGTTCTTGAAACAGGCTTGTTTCGTAGAGTGACTCGCCGCCCGCTCCGAAGCTTTTATAAAGTCCTCAAGCCGACTGCTCCGCGTCATCACGTCGCGGATAAACCAATAGCAGCGCCATAGGCGAGCGCCCCCTGCCAACCCACCCTAAAGTCACCACCCAACTCCCCTTCAACTCTTCATCACGGTGGAAGCCCCCTGCCGCGTTGATTAGCCTTAGGGAGGAGGCAGATATTCATGAATCACTTGGAAATATTTCAGGATTAACACTTTCACGCCCAAAGTTCCTGTTTGGAGCAACAGCTCATTTTGAACCCTTCTGCAACCATCACTGAGGTCATTTTAGGAAGACACACTTTATAACGTGAATCTTCCTAAAGGTTTTTGCAGTTTTTGCAGAGGGGTATTAATTATTAATTAATTAATTAATTAATTAATTAATTAATTAATTAAGGGGTAATAATAATAATAATAATTATTATTATTATTATTATTATTATTAGTAGTAGTAGTAGTAGTAGTAGTAGTAGTAGTAGTAGTAGTAGTAGTTGTAGTAGTATTGATGAGAAGGTTTCTTCAGCCGTTTCTTCAGCCGTCATCTGTATTTCTTTGAAGGTGTCGGATGTTTCGCTTCTTATACAAGAGCCGTTGTCAGCGTTGTTCGCTGATGGACCACTCCTGTACGACTGAGAGCTTACACAGACATTCTTATTATTATTATTAATATTATTATTATTATTATTATTATTATTATTATTATTATTATTATTATTATTATTATTATTGTTATTATTGTTATTATTGTTATTATTATTATTATTATACTAACCCTAGCCCTAAACTTAATAATAATAATAATAATACAAATTATTCTTATTCTTATTCTTATTCTTATTCTTATTTAATGATCATAATTATTATTATTATATTAGTATTGTCATGGTTTGCAAGATGGTGATGGCGGTTGTGGATCCCAAAAAGCAGGCAGGAGGGAGCAGGAGGTGGTGTTTGACAAATTGTATTAAAATAAAGTCAGCAGGAAGAAAATCTAAAACATCAAAAAGTATCAAAAGGAAACCAAGAGTAAAAGTCCGCCATGGTGACACAAACACATGCACAGCATACAATGCACACACAATGCACAATGCATACAATTGCATACAGTGACCCGACGCCGAATGGTCGTGCCGGGAGTCCTTTTGACTGCCACTGATTGGAACGACCAGCACCTGCGAGGCTTCAGGCAGGCCTGACAGCGCTACCCGTTGGTCGCCAACTAGATCATGACAGTACCTCCCCTTCAAGGCACTGCTTCTAGAAGTGCCAACAGTCTCCCAAAAGGTCCAACTCGCCAGGAAACAATGGTGGAGACTTCAACCCTTGCCTCTCCAGCATATGATGGGCGGTGGCCTGATGGGAACGGGACTCAGCCTGACGTGGACGAAGACGCGGCATGGATCGTCGTGGACGTGTGTGCGACCCTTCTAGCACAATCACGTGACGACGCATGGCTCGACGTGGACGTTGCACTGCCAGGCACAGAGTGGCACCCCGGACGGCCGTATGGGAACAGGTCTCGGCCGGCCACCCGTTGGTCAGCAACCAGATCATGACAAGTATTATCATTCTTCTTATTCTTGTTGTTGTTTAATCCCTACCAATCAATGTTTTAATATGTTCTAAATGGGCCAGCAATATTTTTTTCTTACTGTGTGGCCCGGTTGCAAATGTCCCAGGGCCCGAGACCTGTCCTCGGCCTGGGTGTTGCGGACCTTGCTGTAAAGCACCCATCTAAAAATAAAATACCGTTCATCAATGCATGTACAGTACCTCACCTCTTCAATATGTGTAACAGCATTGTCAGGGGAGATGAAATCGAGACATACAAAGACGGATGGGGGGGTATTGATTTTGTCTTCAGGGAAGGCGAGCGGTGAAATTCTTCAAAACATGGGAGACAGTGAATGTCGCCGTGAGGCAGGTCTCAGCATGGGATTGCAAAGCATGCCAAGTGGATTATGGGAAGATGCAATAGGGGGCACGTCCAGTAAAAAAAAGCACAAAAGCTTTTCACTCGACTTTACCTGGTAACAGCCTGATTAAAATAGCAACGTGAACAAAACACACTGTGCTTATGCACTTGCAGGAGTAGAAAACGCAGCCCTGCGTCTGTAAGGTGATGGAAAATGTCCCTGTTTGTTATGTTTTTGAACAGGAATTGTTTTACTGGAATCTCCTCAATGGTAAACAAAAACGTCCAACTTAACAATGTCTCTTTTCTTTGACGTTACTGTACAACAAATAAAGAAAGACATGAATCGCCTGTCCCCATTTTGGGGCTTTTTTTAAACAAAAAAACAACAGGAACAGAAGAATATGCTGCTCTTCAGGCCAAATTCTCCCAACAAGCAACACTTTTAACTATTTACCGACCTCCCAAATTTTAATATTGATGTTGACAATTTGAAAGATGGAAATGCTCAATAACTTTCAAACCTCATGGGCATAATTGGGCTTTATCTCCATGTGACAGATTCAATGCATCACAACGGGTACTTGGATCAATTTGTTTGCAACGATTAAACTGTTTAGGAGGCGGTGCTGACTGATATTGCCCTCTCCGATCATTACTCAGTTTTATTTGAAACATCAGCTCCTCCTAATTTCAACAGGGTGGAGCTGAGGTTAATCACAAAGCATTATATTGATGGAAAGATTCTTGAGAACATTCTTCGCTTGGGCTTTCATGCTATCACCAAGTCTGCCTTCAGCTTCTGTTGACCTTTTAAAAGTTTTCTTCTCTGAAGTTTTGACCACATATAATGGATTCCCCAAAGTCAGGAAAAAGTCACCATAGAAAAATGCCCTGCTGGTTAAAGCTCACAAAACAGTATGTAGACAAGCCAAGCATTGGCGGCACAAAAACAGAATCTGCGCTCACCTTAAACATGTCATTGAAATCTACAGAGCAAGGTTGAAATCTTAAAATCTTGGTTGAAGTCTTTGCATTTCCAAGGAACCATTTATGTTTAACTTGGACTTTTTAAACACTGTCTATTTCATACTTTTATGCAATATAAATTATTTTCACAACCAGGTATATACATGTCATACCACTTGCAGCAGTCATGTTTTATTAACCATGTCTCTCAGCCAGGATTAAATATTTGATGTCTTTGCACAATATGATTTTAATGGCTGGTCATGGCTACAATTCTTACAATATACACCCGACAATGGTGCCTGGTGCACACAAACTGCACTTTTTTTTTATCTGCTGATACCATACAGTGCACATGGTTCACATATTAAATCTGCATCATTCTGACTAAATCTGCGTGTAATTACGGCCGTAAGTGAAGTTAAGTGCTTTGAAATGTCTTAAGCTTTAGACTACGGTAACCTGAGTCGAGATGCATGGAAACATTAATACTTTTCAAAGAACCGGGCGTAACCATGTCTTGGTAGTTTCTAAAATTAGCACATTCAGGAATTTCAGTGCAGGTCTATGTGTCTATCTATCTTATAATTTATTTTGCATGATATAAAATATAGAATGATGAGGAAGATGTACAATAGCATTATTGTATATTACCGTGATCGGCGCAACAAAATGGTCTTTGAAGTTTGAAGTTGCATTCCCATTCACAGTCTATGGTCCAAGTCCCTCCAACACAACAAAACAGAAGAAGGGTTTTCATCACATGACGAAAGAATCCCAACGGTTTAATTAACAGATTATACTACAGGATGCGGGCGCCCATGTTGTTGTTTTTACAACATGAATGTCTTACGATCAAAATCCATCGATAATAGTGGGTAGTGCATCATATTATTTCCGCCAACAATTCCTCTCTGATGTGTTGTACTAATGCAGGATTGGACTTGTGCACCAGACGGTCTACGCAGGCTTTAATCAGTGAAGTGATTCAAAAGTCGAGGCGTCGAGTTTCCACTCTGATTCAAATCCCACAGTCAAGCAACAAGCTTCAGAGGAGAAGGCAGCCTCATTTCCCTTCATATCAGGTAGCTCATTTGTAAGCCTTGGAGCATTTTATGACTCAATTGAAAATTTCATGTCTTCACACGCTTGATTAAAGAACAACCATCCAGCGCTCACCATGGGCCCTTTGCAAATGTAGCTTTTATAATTTAGTGTTATTTAAAAAAAAACTGCTGCTTTGGCTTATTTACTACAGAAAAAGGAGTGAGATAATACAGGGAGTGTAAAAATAATATTACAGGGAGTGTAGAAATAATATTTCTTTATGTTTCTTTGTCACACGTCTGTGGTCAAGCTGGAAAGAATGTTAGCATTAAAGTTAGCAAAGGCACGGTGATCAAAATGTGGTTTGCTCAGAACATTTTTCAAAATGCTTTATAATACATCAACGTATCCCAATTGCGGTAGTGATATAGTGATGATATCTTTGCCGCTCACCTTCATATGACATTTAATTTTATATTGTATATTTTATGTTTTATATTTTTGCATTTTGCATTTTGCATTTTACATTTTACATTTGAGATGCATTTGTTTTTTTGTAATCAAAGTGTGGTATTGTGTTTATTCCTTAATAGTTGCATTATCTGTATTAAGCGCGATCCAGTCATTATATTGATTTTTGTCATGAGAGTCACAGATGTGCATAGTCACAAATCATTCATATGAGGCACATAAAGATTTGACACACAATCAAATGCGCTCAGTGGAGAAATGAAAAAATATTTAATTTGTTCAGGGTTATTTGAGATGGTAAATACCGAGCTGATGGGCAGTCATGACCTGTCAGAAACTTCTGAAGATTAGACAAACATTTCTCTCTCTGGCGGGAGTCTCAGAGTAACCAGAAGTTTCCATTATCACCACAAACACCCCCAGAAAAGGTGTGATTTGCATCAAAGAGTGACAAATACATATTAAGCGCTGCAATTCTTCTTGTCTCTTGACCCGAGAATGCCAGAGATCTTTTATTGAGACGCCATGCAACTATTGAAGACATTGAAAATCATAGTTCATCTTCTTTAAGACATGGTGGGTGGGGATAACATCGTCAGAAAACAAGAAAATGACATTCTAATGTGATCATAATATGAGGAATGTTGGCCACACAAACTAATACCTTTTTAACCACCTCTTCTGTACAGCAGCAGAGAAGTTTAGACAATTCAACATCAGATGGTATCCACACAGAGAGTAATAATAAACAGCAGAAATTATGAGTTTGATTAGAGCCCAGCCAGGAGACCAGCCGGGAGACCAGCCGGGAGACTACTGGCAACCCCACAAGTTCCAAGTCATAAATTAGAGCACTGGATGCCCAAATGTTTCTCCAGGCATTTTTTTAATCACACAAAGCAAAGGACACCCTGACATGCAGCACAAAAAGACTCCAGCAGAGCACAAAAGCGAACATCTTTGGTTGATCAATACACACAAGCATGGAGACGAATGCGTGATTATTCTCTCACCATACTAACTTGAAAGAAGACAAGTCTCATAATGAAACCAATTCAAGTACAGAACATTCAACAAAAGAATGTAATGGATTTCTTCCATTTGCCAAACAGTGCATGGAGAATTGCAAGGAAGTGGAGGGGTGAGACTTAAGACAATCAACCTTAATTATTGCTCTTTTTTATATTCGTAATTTCTACATGGGTGTAAAAAGAAAATGATTGTGGATTAACGTGCGTGGGATGACAGCTGGAGAGTCTCTGCAGAAGTCATGATGCAATTAGTCACAATAGCTGTGACCCACACGACTTGTTGGGTATACTGAAGATTGTAATATCACAGTACATTGTGTTCATTCTACATCTTTTTCCGCTCTTGGAAGTATTAATGTTCTCATTCCGAACCATTCAGAGAGGTGCTTTGTAGGCATGCGTAAGGAGAGTGAGTGCATGTAATGTTTCTATGTCCACAGCTTTCACTTGGTCAGTCTGGGGAGAAAAAAAATATATTTTTTCTCAGTTTACCATTACATCCATTTATTGATTTTGGAAGTATAAATGACTGAATGTGAACTCACATAACACAGTGAGTCACAAAGAGAGTGGAGGAAACAGAGACAGCATGGGATTGGAAATGACTCTGATGCAGTGGTATTACTCCGCTCAGCCAGGCAGCAGAATTCAGTCGGTGATGATACCCGTAGCGGTGTCGCCAAGAAGACTAAATCATCTGCAGTGAACCGCCTCGTTGGAAATAGGGAAAAAAATACATTTAGATTTCTATTTTTAGCCCCTCAATGAACTGCCCTTAGTTGTATACTTTGATGAATAGTTGTGAACCTCATGCATCGAAAAAATGTACACATTAATGGCAGTGTGGATGCATCAAAGATTTTAGCCTAAACTTTATTAATTGGAATTAATGACCCCAAAATGGTACAAATTCACTATCGCCGTGTGGGCTTGGAAGCGGAGGCTGATGTGTGAGAGGATTTCTTAAGTTATATCATCTGTGCAACTGTTCCGCTTTTAGCCTGGGAGCCCAAACGAAGCAACGGTCACCTAATTGCCACTGACCAAACAGCCTTGTTTGAATCAAGTCATCCCCAAAAGAAGGGGCACAGCTTTTTACACGTTAGCCACGTTAGTATGCACGGCTAGGCACAAATGCGCATAAAGCGGAAAAGAGGGTGACTAGTTATGTTTTAAAGCCTCTATTAAGCCATTATATATGAGGAATTTGGGCCAGTGCATCTTTTACATCAGTGCTAATGAACAAGAACTGGAAAGTAGACTGTAACACAACATTTGAGATGGCTTGCTGGGCAACAGAGAACTATTAGTCACAGGTTCCATTTTAAACACGGGCCAAGGAAAGAGGGTGCTGACGTGTCACTAATTGGTAGCAGGAAGTTGTTATTGTGTCTTGGGAACTGTATCCCATTCAATTTATGAAATTTCGATGATTCATATAGGGTACAGTATGAGGGACATTGCTAGCAACAATGACAAATACAGTGAGACCTCAACTTACGAACTTAATTGGTTCCCAGACAGAGCGTGTAAGGCGAAAAGTGTGTATCTCAAAAAAAAATCCCATAGGAAACCATTAAGATGGGAATAATCCGTTCCCGGGTTTCCATAAAATATACTTTTCAACTAAATAAGCCTTAAAACTACACACAACATACCTTATTTTATGTATAATAAATGTCCTATTGTATTGTAATGAAAGAAATACACTGCATTGTATCATAAAGTCACTTTATTTACATTTGTGATGGGCATTTATGCTTGATGGAATGGCGTTGGAGGTCGAAGGTCAAAGGGAATTGCTGTTTGGAAAGAGAGGCGCATTACACGAGGACTGTAATTAAAGAAATGTACTGTGCTGTAAAATAAAGTTTTATTTACCTTTTTGATGGTCGTTGATGGCTTATGGAAGGAGAGTCACTTTCCGTAAGGACTGTTGGTAACTTAACCTCTGATGCTGTTCGGTCATGTGCTTCCGCCGAAGATCACTCCGCCAGCCATGGTGGGTGTGTATTATGAAAATAGTGCTTATTATAAGGTTTAATTTTCATAAATTTGACGTTTGTAAGACGGAAAGTTTGTAAGATAAGGTGTTTGTAAGTTGAGGTCTCACTGTACGTTTGAATATTGCTCTTGGCTGCCGGTTGGGGTTAGCATATAGCATCCAGCCGACAGAAACCATGTTACACATAGCTGTGTCGTCTGCTGAAATATCTTTGAGGATAAATAAATTACAGAATTTTACATGATGGTCAGGTTTTCCACTTTTCTTTGGCCAAGAAAGCCAAAACAAATGAAGCTAAACTGGCACATACTGCTGCCAAAAAGTTGCTCACAGTCTTTCCCATTTTTTGATCTGCGCAAGTGACACCTGAGTAAGCCCTGGGGAGGTTTAATGTTAAGCCCAAGCAGGTCATATATGAGGCATCTCCACTTCTGCCTATCTCTGTCAGGGCCACTAGAGGAAATCTAATTTGTTTAATAGCCTGCTGCTTCGACGCCAAGCATGTGGGTGCGAGGAAACAGAAGGTAGCGATGATGAAAGCTTTGCACGAGAGAGAGGGGGGGACACTCTCTTCTCACATTCACTGATGAGTTGTGATTTCCAAAGTCAAGATCTGTGTCAGCCATCTGGTGACAAATAACAGCCCCAAACTATGCCAGCATTCTATTTTCTGTTTTCCATAATTAAAAAATAGGTCCCATCTTTGTGTTAATGATTGTCATATAGCTTCATAGGTTTACATTTAAATGTGCAACCTACTGA